>NW_027473870.1:0-129175 GCF_050947335.1 Megachile rotundata
ATCATATAAGCATAATATGGCTAATAATATGAGTTAGATTGGTAATGGTGAGTGTAATAAGTATAGTAATTGTAGTTCTATTGCTCATATAAGCATAATATGGTTAATAATATGCGATAGATTGATAATAATAAGAGTAATGAGTATAGTAATTGTCGTCCTATCGATCACATAAGCATAATATGGCTAATAATATGAGTTAGATTGATAATGATAAGAGTAACCAGTATAGTAATTGTCGTTCTATCGATCATATAAGCATAATATGGCTAATAATATGAGTTAGATTGATAATAATAAGAGTAATGGGTATAGTAATTGTCGTTCTATCGATCATATAAGCATAATATGGTTAATAATATGAGTTAGATTGGTAATGGTGAGTGTAATAAGTATAGCAATTGTAGTTCTATTGCTCATATAAGCATAATATGGTTAATAATATGCGATAGATTGATAATAATAAGAGCAATGAGTATAGTAATTGTCGTTCTATCGATCATATCTGCATAATATGGTTAATAATATGAGTTAAATTGATAATAGTGAGTGTAATAAGTATTGCAATTGTCGTTCTGTCGTCCATATAAGCATAATATGGCTAATACTACAAGCTAGATTGATAATAATAAGAGTAATAAGTATAGTAATTGTCGTTCTATCGATCACATAAGCATAATATGGCCAATAATATGAGTTAGATTGATAATAGTAAGAGTAATAAGTATAGTAATTGTCGTTCTATCGATCACATAAGCATAATATGGCTAATAATATGAGTTAGATTGATAATAGTAAGAGTAATAAGTATAGTGATTATCGTTCTACCGATCATATAAGCATAATATGGCTAATAATATGAGTTAGATTGGTAATGGTGAGTGTAATAAGTATAGTAATTGTAGTTCTATTGCTCATATAAGCATAATATGGTTAATAATATGCGATAGATTGATAATAATAAGAGTAATGAGTATAGTAATTGTCGTCCTATCGATCACATAAGCATAATATGGCTAATAATATGAGTTAGATTGATAATGATAAGAGTAACCAGTATAGTAATTGTCGTTCTATCGATCATATAAGCATAATATGGCTAATAATATGAGTTAGATTGATAATAATAAGAGTAATGGGTATAGTAATTGTCGTTCTATCGATCATATAAGCATAATATGGTTAATAATATGAGTTAGATTGGTAATGGTGAGTGTAATAAGTATAGCAATTGTAGTTCTATTGCTCATATAAGCATAATATGGTTAATAATATGCGATAGATTGATAATAATAAGAGCAATGAGTATAGTAATTGTCGTTCTATCGATCATATAAGCATAATATGGCTAATAATATGAGTTAGATTGATAATAATAAGAGTAATGAGAATAGTAATTATCGTTCTATCGATCATATAAGCATAATATGGCTAATAATATGAGTTAGATTGATAATAATAAAAGTAATAAGTATAGTAATTGTCGTTCTATCGATCATATCTGCATAATATGGTTAATAATATGAGTTAGATTGACAATAGTGAGTGTAATAAGTATAGTAATTGTCGTTCTATCGATCACATAAGCATAATATGGCCCATAATATGAGTTAGATTGATAATAGTAAGAGTAATAAGTATAGTAATTGTCGTTCTATCGATCACATAAGCATAATATGGCCAATAATATGAGTTAGATTGATAATAGTAAGAGTAATAAGTATAGTAATTGTCGTTCTATCGATCACATAAGCATAATATGGCTAATAATATTAGTTAGATTGATAATAGTAAGAGTAATAAGTATAGTGATTATCGTTCTACCGATCATATAAGCATAATATGGCTAATAATATGAGTTAGATTGATAATAATAAGAGTAATAAGTATAGTAATTGTCGTTCTATCGATCATAACTGCATAATATGGTTCATAATATGAGTTAGATTGATAATCGTGAGTGTAATAAGTATAGTAATTGTCGTTCTATCGATCACATAAGCATAATATGGCCAATAATATGAGTTAGATTGATAATAGTAAGAGTAATAAGTATAGTAATTGTCGTTCTATCGATCACATAAGCATAATATGGCTAATAATATGAGTTAGATTGATAATAGTAAGAGTAATAAGTATAGTAATTATCGTTCTACCGATCATATAAGCATAATATGGCTAATAATATGAGTTAGATTGATAACAGTGAGTGTAATAAGTATAGTAATTGGCGATCTATCGATCATATAAGCATAATATGGCTAATAATATGGGTTAGATTGATAATGATAAGAGTAATAACTATAGTAATTGTCGTTCTATCGATCATATAAGCATGATATGGCTAATAATATGAGTTAGATTGATAATAATAAGAGTAATAGGTATAGTAATTGTCGTTCTATCGATCATATCTGCATAATATGGTTAATAATATGGGTTAGATTGGTAATGGTGAGTGTAATAAGTATAGTAATTGTAGTTCTATTGCTCATATAAGCATAATATGGTGAATAATATGCGATAGATTGATAATAATAAGAGTAATGAGTATAGTAATTGTCGTCCTATCGAGCATATCTGCATAATATGGTTCATAATATGAGTTAGATTGATAACAGTGAGTGTAATAAGTATAGTAATTGTACTTCTATTGCTCATATAAGCATAATATGGTTAATAATATGCGTTAGATTGATAATAATAAGAGTAATGAGTATAGTAATTGTCGTTCTAGCGATCATATAAGCATAATATGGCTAATAATATGAGTTAGATTGATAATAATAAGAGTAATAAGTATAGTAATTGTCGTTCTATCGATCATATCTGCATAATATGGTTCATAATATGAGTTAGATTGATAATCGTGAGTGTAATAAGTATAGTAATTGTCGTTCTATCGATCATATAAGCATAATATGGCTAATAATATGAGTTAGGTTGATAATAATAAGAGTAATGGGTATAGTAATTGTCGTTCTATCGATCATATAAGCATAATATGGTTAATAATATGAGTTAGATTGGTAATGGTGAGTGTCATAAGTATAGTAATTGTACTTCTATTGCTCATATAAGCATTATATGGTTAATAATATGCGTTAGATTGATAATAATAAGAGTATTGAGTATAGTAATTGTCGTTCTAGCGATCATATAAGCATAATATGGCTAATAATATGAGTTAGATTGATAACAATAAGAGTAATAAGTATAGTAATTGTCGTTCTATCGATCATATCTGCATAATATGGTTCATAATATGAGTTAGATTGATAATAGTGAGTGTAATAAGTATAGTAATTGTAGTTCTATTGCTCATATAAGCATAATATGGTTAATAATATGCGATAGATTGATAATAATAAGAGTAATGAGTATAGTAATTGTCGTCCTATCGATCATATCTGCATAATATGGTTAATAATATGAGTTAGATTGACAATAGTGAGTGTAATAAGTATAGTAATTGTCGTCTATCGATCATATAAGCATAATATGGCTAATAATATGAGTTAGATTGATAATAATAAGAGTAATAAGTATAGTAATTGTCGTTCTATCGATCATATCTGCATAATATGGTTAATAATATGAGTTAAATTGATAATAGTGAGTGTAATAAGTATTGCAATTGTCGTTCTGTCGTCCATATAAGCATAATATGGCTAATACTACAAGCTAGATTGATAATAATAAGAGTAATAAGTATAGTAATTGTCGTTCTATCGATCACATAAGCATAATATGGCCAATAATATGAGTTAGATTGATAATAGTAAGAGGAATAAGTATAGTAATTGTCGTTCTATCGATCACATAAGCATAATATGGCTAATAATATGAGTTAGATTGATAATAGTAAGAGTAATAAGTATAGTGATTATCGTTCTACCGATCATATAAGCATAATATGGCTAATAATATGAGTTAGATTGGTAATGGTGAGTGTAATAAGTATAGTAATTGTAGTTCTATTGCTCATATAAGCATAATATGGTTAATAATATGCGATAGATTGATAATAATAAGAGTAATGAGTATAGTAATTGTCGTCCTATCGATCACATAAGCATAATATGGCTAATAATATGAGTTAGATTGATAATGATAAGAGTAACCAGTATAGTAATTGTCGTTCTATCGATCATATAAGCATAATATGGCTAATAATATGAGTTAGATTGATAATAATAAGAGTAATGGGTATAGTAATTGTCGTTCTATCGATCATATAAGCATAATATGGTTAATAATATGAGTTAGATTGGTAATGGTGAGTGTAATAAGTATAGCAATTGTAGTTCTATTGCTCATATAAGCATAATATGGTTAATAATATGCGATAGATTGATAATAATAAGAGCAATGAGTATAGTAATTGTCGTTCTATCGATCATATCTGCATAATATGGTTAATAATATGAGTTAAATTGATAATAGTGAGTGTAATAAGTATTGCAATTGTCGTTCTGTCGTCCATATAAGCATAATATGGCTAATACTACAAGCTAGATTGATAATAATAAGAGTAATAAGTATAGTAATTGTCGTTCTATCGATCACATAAGCATAATATGGCCAATAATATGAGTTAGATTGATAATAGTAAGAGTAATAAGTATAGTAATTGTCGTTCTATCGATCACATAAGCATAATATGGCTAATAATATGAGTTAGATTGATAATAGTAAGAGTAATAAGTATAGTGATTATCGTTCTACCGATCATATAAGCATAATATGGCTAATAATATGAGTTAGATTGGTAATGGTGAGTGTAATAAGTATAGTAATTGTTGTTCTATTGCTCATATAAGCATAATATGGTTAATAATATGCGATAGATTGATAATAATAAGAGTAATGAGTATAGTAATTGTCGTCCTATCGATCACATAAGCATAATATGGCTAATAATATGAGTTAGATTGATAATGATAAGAGTAACCAGTATAGTAATTGTCGTTCTATCGATCATATAAGCATAATATGGCTAATAATATGAGTTAGATTGATAATAATAAGAGTAATGGGTATAGTAATTGTCGTTCTATCGATCATATAAGCATAATATGGTTAATAATATGAGTTAGATTGGTAATGGTGAGTGTAATAAGTATAGCAATTGTAGTTCTATTGCTCATATAAGCATAATATGGTTAATAATATGCGATAGATTGATAATAATAAGAGCAATGAGTATAGTAATTGTCGTTCTATCGATCATATCTGCATAATATGGTTAATAATATGAGTTAAATTGATAATAGTGAGTGTAATAAGTATTGCAATTGTCGTTCTGTCGTCCATATAAGCATAATATGGCTAATACTACAAGCTAGATTGATAATAATAAGAGTAATAAGTATAGTAATTGTCGTTCTATCGATCACATAAGCATAATATGGCCAATAATATGAGTTAGATTGATAATAGTAAGAGTAATAAGTATAGTAATTGTCGTTCTATCGATCACATAAGCATAATATGGCTAATAATATGAGTTAGATTGATAATAGTAAGAGTAATAAGTATAGTGATTATCGTTCTACCGATCATATAAGCATAATATGGCTAATAATATGAGTTAGATTGGTAATGGTGAGTGTAATAAGTATAGTAATTGTAGTTCTATTGCTCATATAAGCATAATATGGTTAATAATATGCGATAGATTGATAATAATAAGAGTAATGAGTATAGTAATTGTCGTCCTATCGATCACATAAGCATAATATGGCTAATAATATGAGTTAGATTGATAATGATAAGAGTAACCAGTATAGTAATTGTCGTTCTATCGATCATATAAGCATAATATGGCTAATAATATGAGTTAGATTGATAATAATAAGAGTAATGGGTATAGTAATTGTCGTTCTATCGATCATATAAGCATAATATGGTTAATAATATGAGTTAGATTGGTAATGGTGAGTGTAATAAGTATAGCAATTGTAGTTCTATTGCTCATATAAGCATAATATGGTTAATAATATGCGATAGATTGATAATAATAAGAGCAATGAGTATAGTAATTGTCGTTCTATCGATCATATAAGCATAATATGGCTAATAATATGAGTTAGATTGATAATAATAAGAGTAATGAGAATAGTAATTATCGTTCTATCGATCATATAAGCATAATATGGCTAATAATATGAGTTAGATTGATAATAATAAAAGTAATAAGTATAGTAATTGTCGTTCTATCGATCATATCTGCATAATATGGTTAATAATATGAGTTAGATTGACAATAGTGAGTGTAATAAGTATAGTAATTGTCGTTCTATCGATCACATAAGCATAATATGGCCCATAATATGAGTTAGATTGATAATAGTAAGAGTAATAAGTATAGTAATTGTCGTTCTATCGATCACATAAGCATAATATGGCCAATAATATGAGTTAGATTGATAATAGTAAGCAAAATAAGTATAGTAATTGTCGTTCTATCGATCACATAAGCATAATATGGCTAATAATATTAGTTAGATTGATAATAGTAAGAGTAATAAGTATAGTGATTATCGTTCTACCGATCATATAAGCATAATATGGCTAATAATATGAGTTAGATTGATAATAATAAGAGTAATAAGTATAGTAATTGTCGTTCTATCGATCATAACTGCATAATATGGTTCATAATATGAGTTAGATTGATAATCGTGAGTGTAATAAGTATAGTAATTGTCGTTCTATCGATCACATAAGCATAATATGGCCAATAATATGAGTTAGATTGATAATAGTAAGAGTAATAAGTATAGTAATTGTCGTTCTATCGATCACATAAGCATAATATGGCTAATAATATGAGTTAGATTGATAATAGTAAGAGTAATAAGTATAGTAATTATCGTTCTACCGATCATATAAGCATAATATGGCTAATAATATGAGTTAGATTGATAACAGTGAGTGTAATAAGTATAGTAATTGGCGATCTATCGATCATATAAGCATAATATGGCTAATAATATGGGTTAGATTGATAATGATAAGAGTAATAACTATAGTAATTGTCGTTCTATCGATCATATAAGCATGATATGGCTAATAATATGAGTTAGATTGATAATAATAAGAGTAATAGGTATAGTAATTGTCGTTCTATCGATCATATCTGCATAATATGGTTAATAATATGGGTTAGATTGGTAATGGTGAGTGTAATAAGTATAGTAATTGTAGTTCTATTGCTCATATAAGCATAATATGGTGAATAATATGCGATAGATTGATAATAATAAGAGTAATGAGTATAGTAATTGTCGTCCTATCGAGCATATCTGCATAATATGGTTCATAATATGAGTTAGATTGATAACAGTGAGTGTAATAAGTATAGTAATTGTACTTCTATTGCTCATATAAGCATAATATGGTTAATAATATGCGTTAGATTGATAATAATAAGAGTAATGAGTATAGTAATTGTCGTTCTAGCGATCATATAAGCATAATATGGCTAATAATATGAGTTAGATTGATAATAATAAGAGTAATAAGTATAGTAATTGTCGTTCTATCGATCATATCTGCATAATATGGTTCATAATATGAGTTAGATTGATAATCGTGAGTGTAATAAGTATAGTAATTGTCGTTCTATCGATCACATAAGCATAATATGGCCAATAATATGAGTTAGATTGATAATAGTAAGAGGAATAAGTATAGTAATTGTCGTTCTATCGATCACATAAGCATAATATGGCTAATAATATGAGTTAGATTGATAATAGTAAGAGTAATAAGTATAGTGATTATCGTTCTACCGATCATATAAGCATAATATGGCTAATAATATGAGTTAGATTGGTAATGGTGAGTGTAATAAGTATAGTAATTGTAGTTCTATTGCTCATATAAGCATAATATGGTTAATAATATGCGATAGATTGATAATAATAAGAGTAATGAGTATAGTAATTGTCGTCCTATCGATCACATAAGCATAATATGGCTAATAATATGAGTTAGATTGATAATGATAAGAGTAACCAGTATAGTAATTGTCGTTCTATCGATCATATAAGCATAATATGGCTAATAATATGAGTTAGATTGATAATAATAAGAGTAATGGGTATAGTAATTGTCGTTCTATCGATCATATAAGCATAATATGGTTAATAATATGAGTTAGATTGGTAATGATGAGTGTAATAAGTATAGCAATTGTAGTTCTATTGCCCATATAAGCATAATATGGTTAATAATATGCGATAGATTGATAATAATAAGAGCAATGAGTATAGTAATTGTCGTTCTATCGATCATATAAGCATAATATGGCTAATAATATGAGTTAGATTGATAATAATAAGAGTAATGAGAATAGTAATTATCGTTCTATCGATCATATAAGCATAATATGGCTAATAATATGAGTTAGATTGATAATAATAAAAGTAATAAGTATAGTAATTGTCGTTCTATCGATCATATCTGCATAATATGGTTAATAATATGAGTTAGATTGACAATAGTGAGTGTAATAAGTATAGTAATTGTCGTTCTATCGATCACATAAGCATAATATGGCCCATAATATGAGTTAGATTGATAATAGTAAGAGTAATAAGTATAGTAATTGTCGTTCTATCGATCACATAAGCATAATATGGCCAATAATATGAGTTAGATTGATAATAGTAAGAGTAATAAGTATAGTAATTGTCGTTCTATCGATCACATAAGCATAATATGGCTAATAATATTAGTTAGATTGATAATAGTAAGAGTAATAAGTATAGTGATTATCGTTCTACCGATCATATAAGCATAATATGGCTAATAATATGAGTTAGATTGATAATAATAAGAGTAATAAGTATAGTAATTGTCGTTCTATCGATCATATAAGCATAATATGGTTAATAATATGCGTTAGATTGATAATAATAAGAGTAATGAGTATAGTAATTGTCGTTCTACCGATCATATAAGCATAATATGGCTAATAATATGAGTTAGATTGATAATAATAAGAGTATTAAGTATAGTAATTGTCCGTCTATCGATCATATTTGCATAATATGGTTAATAATATGAGTTAGATTGACAATAGTGAGTGTAATAAGTATAGTAGTTGTCGTTCTATCAATCACATAAGCATAATATGGCTAATAATATGAGATAGATGGATAATAATAAGAGTAATAAGTATAGTAATTGTCGTCCTATCGAGCATATCTGCATAATGTGGTTCATAATATGAGTTAGATTGATAACAGTGAGTGTAATAAGTATAGTAATTGTACTTCTATTGCTCATATAAGCATAATATGGTTAATAATATGCGTTAGATTGATAATAATAAGAGTAATGAGTATAGTAATTGTCGTTCTAGCGATCATATAAGCGTAATAGGGCTAATAATATGAGTTAGATTGATAATAATAAGAGTAATAAGTATAGTAATTGTCGTTCTATCGATCATATCTGCATAATATGGTTCATAATATGAGTTAGATTGATAATAGTGAGTGTAATAAGTATAGTAATTGTAGTTCTATTGCTCATATAAGCATAATATGGGTAGTAATATGCGATAGATTGATAATAATAAGAGTAATAAGTATAGTAATTGTCGTTCTATCGATCACATAAGCATAATATGGCTAATAATGTGAGTTAGATTGATAATAGTAAGAGTAATAAGTATAGTAATTATCGTCCTACCGACCATATAAGCATAATATGGCTAATAATATGAGTTAGATTGATAACAGTGAGTGTAATAAGTATAGTAATTGTCGATCTATCGATCATATAAGCATAATATGGCTAATAATATGGGTTAGATTGATAATGATAAGAGTAATAACTATAGTAATTGTCGTTCTATCGATCATATAAGCATGATATGGCTAATAATATGAGTTAGATTGATTATAATAAGAGTAATGAGTATAGTAATTGCCGTTCTATCGATCACATAAGCATAATATGGCCAATAAAATGAGTTAGATTGATAATAATAAGAGTAATAAGTATAGTAATTGTCGTTCTATCGATCACATAAGCATAATATGGCTAATAATATGAGTTAGATTGATAATGATAAGAGTAACCAGTATAGTAATTGTCGTTCTATCGATCATATAAGCATAATATGGCTAATAATATGAGTTAGGTTGATAATAATAAGAGTAATGGGTATAGTAATTGTCGTTCTATCGATCATATAAGCATAATATGGTTAATAATATGAGTTAGATTGGTAATGGTGAGTGTCATAAGTATAGTAATTGTACTTCTATTGCTCATATAAGCATTATATGGTTAATAATATGCGTTAGATTGATAATAATAAGAGTATTGAGTATAGTAATTGTCGTTCTAGCGATCATATAAGCATAATATGGCTAATAATATGAGTTAGATTGATAACAATAAGAGTAATAAGTATAGTAATTGTCGTTCTATCGATCATATCTGCATAATATGGTTCATAATATGAGTTAGATTGATAATAGTGAGTGTAATAAGTATAGTAATTGTAGTTCTATTGCTCATATAAGCATAATATGGTTAATAATATGCGATAGATTGATAATAATAAGAGTAATGAGTATAGTAATTGTCGTCCTATCGATCATATCTGCATAATATGGTTAATAATATGAGTTAGATTGACAATAGTGAGTGTAATAAGTATAGTAATTGTCGTCTATCGATCATATAAGCATAATATGGCTAATAATATGAGTTAGATTGATAATAATAAGAGTAATATGTATAGTAATTGTCGTTCTATCGATCATATCTGCATAATATGGTTAATAATATGAGTTAAATTGATAATAGTGAGTGTAATAAGTATTGCAATTGTCGTTCTGTCGTCCATATAAGCATAATATGGCTAATACTACAAGCTAGATTGATAATAATAAGAGTAATAAGTATAGTAATTGTCGTTCTATCGATCACATAAGCATAATATGGCCAATAATATGAGTTAGATTGATAATAGTAAGAGGAATAAGTATAGTAATTGTCGTTCTATCGATCACATAAGCATAATATGGCTAATAATATGAGTTAGATTGATAATAGTAAGAGTAATAAGTATAGTGATTATCGTTCTACCGATCATATAAGCATAATATGGCTAATAATATGAGTTAGATTGGTAATGGTGAGTGTAATAAGTATAGTAATTGTAGTTCTATTGCTCATATAAGCATAATATGGTTAATAATATGCGATAGATTGATAATAATAAGAGTAATGAGTATAGTAATTGTCGTCCTATCGATCACATAAGCATAATATGGCTAATAATATGAGTTAGATTGATAATGATAAGAGTAACCAGTATAGTAATTGTCGTTCTATCGATCATATAAGCATAATATGGCTAATAATATGAGTTAGATTGATAATAATAAGAGTAATGGGTATAGTAATTGTCGTTCTATCGATCATATAAGCATAATATGGTTAATAATATGAGTTAGATTGGTAATGGTGAGTGTAATAAGTACAGCAATTGTAGTTCTATTGCTCATATAAGCATAATATGGTTAATAATATGCGATAGATTGATAATAATAAGAGCAATGAGTATAGTAATTGTCGTTCTATCGATCATATCTGCATAATATGGTTAATAATATGAGTTAAATTGATAATAGTGAGTGTAATAAGTATTGCAATTGTCGTTCTGTCGTCCATATAAGCATAATATGGCTAATACTACAAGCTAGATTGATAATAATAAGAGTAATAAGTATAGTAATTGTCGTTCTATCGATCACATAAGCATAATATGGCCAATAATATGAGTTAGATTGATAATAGTAAGAGTAATAAGTATAGTAATTGTCGTTCTATCGATCACATAAGCATAATATGGCTAATAATATGAGTTAGATTGATAATAGTAAGAGTAATAAGTATAGTGATTATCGTTCTACCGATCATATAAGCATAATATGGCTAATAATATGAGTTAGATTGGTAATGGTGAGTGTAATAAGTATAGTAATTGTAGTTCTATTGCTCATATAAGCATAATATGGTTAATAATATGCGATAGATTGATAATAATAAGAGTAATGAGTATAGTAATTGTCGTCCTATCGATCACATAAGCATAATATGGCTAATAATATGAGTTAGATTGATAATGATAAGAGTAACCAGTATAGTAATTGTCGTTCTATCGATCATATAAGCATAATATGGCTAATAATATGAGTTAGATTGATAATAATAAGAGTAATGGGTATAGTAATTGTCGTTCTATCGATCATATAAGCATAATATGGTTAATAATATGAGTTAGATTGGTAATGGTGAGTGTAATAAGTATAGCAATTGTAGTTCTATTGCTCATATAAGCATAATATGGTTAATAATATGCGATAGATTGATAATAATAAGAGCAATGAGTATAGTAATTGTCGTTCTATCGATCATATAAGCATAATATGGCTAATAATATGAGTTAGATTGATAATAATAAGAGTAATGAGAATAGTAATTATCGTTCTATCGATCATATAAGCATATTATGGCTAATAATATGAGTTAGATTGATAATAATAAAAGTAATAAGTATAGTAATTGTCGTTCTATCGATCATATCTGCATAATATGGTTAATAATATTAGTTAGATTGATAATAGTAAGAGTAATAAGTATAGTGATTATCGTTCTACCGATCATATAAGCATAATATGGCTAATAATATGAGTTAGATTGATAATAATAAGAGTAATAAGTATAGTAATTGTCGTTCTATCGATCATAACTGCATAATATGGTTCATAATATGAGTTAGATTGATAATCGTGAGTGTAATAAGTATAGTAATTGTCGTTCTATCGATCACATAAGCATAATATGGCCAATAATATGAGTTAGATTGATAATAGTAAGAGTAATAAGTATAGTAATTGTCGTTCTATCGATCACATAAGCATAATATGGCTAATAATATGAGTTAGATTGATAATAGTAAGAGTAATAAGTATAGTAATTATCGTTCTACCGATCATATAAGCATAATATGGCTAATAATATGAGTTAGATTGATAACAGTGAGTGTAATAAGTATAGTAATTGGCGATCTATCGATCATATAAGCATAATATGGCTAATAATATGGGTTAGATTGATAATGATAAGAGTAATAACTATAGTAATTGTCGTTCTATCGATCATATAAGCATGATATGGCTAATAATATGAGTTAGATTGATAATAATAAGAGTAATAGGTATAGTAATTGTCGTTCTATCGATCATATCTGCATAATATGGTTAATAATATGGGTTAGATTGGTAATGGTGAGTGTAATAAGTATAGTAATTGTAGTTCTATTGCTCATATAAGCATAATATGGTGAATAATATGCGATAGATTGATAATAATAAGAGTAATGAGTATAGTAATTGTCGTCCTATCGAGCATATCTGCATAATATGGTTCATAATATGAGTTAGATTGATAACAGTGAGTGTAATAAGTATAGTAATTGTACTTCTATTGCTCATATAAGCATAATATGGTTAATAATATGCGTTAGATTGATAATAATAAGAGTAATGAGTATAGTAATTGTCGTTCTAGCGATCATATAAGCATAATATGGCTAATAATATGAGTTAGATTGATAATAATAAGAGTAATAAGTATAGTAATTGTCGTTCTATCGATCATATCTGCATAATATGGTTCATAATATGAGTTAGATTGATAATCGTGAGTGTAATAAGTATAGTAATTGTCGTTCTATCGATCACATAAGCATAATATGGCCAATAATATGAGTTAGATTGATAATAGTAAGAGGAATAAGTATAGTAATTGTCGTTCTATCGATCACATAAGCATAATATGGCTAATAATATGAGTTAGATTGATAATAGTAAGAGTAATAAGTATAGTGATTATCGTTCTACCGATCATATAAGCATAATATGGCTAATAATATGAGTTAGATTGGTAATGGTGAGTGTAATAAGTATAGTAATTGTAGTTCTATTGCTCATATAAGCATAATATGGTTAATAATATGCGATAGATTGATAATAATAAGAGTAATGAGTATAGTAATTGTCGTCCTATCGATCACATAAGCATAATATGGCTAATAATATGAGTTAGATTGATAATGATAAGAGTAACCAGTATAGTAATTGTCGTTCTATCGATCATATAAGCATAATATGGCTAATAATATGAGTTAGATTGATAATAATAAGAGTAATGGGTATAGTAATTGTCGTTCTATCGATCATATAAGCATAATATGGTTAATAATATGAGTTAGATTGGTAATGATGAGTGTAATAAGTATAGCAATTGTAGTTCTATTGCCCATATAAGCATAATATGGTTAATAATATGCGATAGATTGATAATAATAAGAGCAATGAGTATAGTAATTGTCGTTCTATCGATCATATAAGCATAATATGGCTAATAATATGAGTTAGATTGATAATAATAAGAGTAATGAGAATAGTAATTATCGTTCTATCGATCATATAAGCATAATATGGCTAATAATATGAGTTAGATTGATAATAATAAAAGTAATAAGTATAGTAATTGTCGTTCTATCGATCATATCTGCATAATATGGTTAATAATATGAGTTAGATTGACAATAGTGAGTGTAATAAGTATAGTAATTGTCGTTCTATCGATCACATAAGCATAATATGGCCCATAATATGAGTTAGATTGATAATAGTGAGAGTAATAAGTATAGTAATTGTCGTTCTATCGATCACATAAGCATAATATGGCCAATAATATGAGTTAGATTGATAATAGTAAGAGTAATAAGTATAGTAATTGTCGTTCTATCGATCACATAAGCATAATATGGCCAATAATATGAGTTAGATTGATAATATTAAGAGTAATAAGTATAGTAATTGTCGTTCTATCGATCACATAAGCATAATATGGCTAATAATATGAGTTAGATTGATAATA
The DNA here is from genome assembly GCF_050947335.1 of Megachile rotundata. Classification (NCBI taxonomy): domain Eukaryota; kingdom Metazoa; phylum Arthropoda; class Insecta; order Hymenoptera; family Megachilidae; genus Megachile; species Megachile rotundata. The sequence goes on from NW_027473870.1 coordinate 14,986, forward strand.
GTAAGAGTAATAAGTATAGTAATTATCGTTCTACCGATCATATAAGCATAATATGGCTAATAATATGAGTTAGATTGATAACAGTGAGTGTAATAAGTATAGTAATTGGCGATCTATCGATCATATAAGCATAATATGGCTAATAATATGGGTTAGATTGATAATGATAAGAGTAATAACTATAGTAATTGTCGTTCTATCGATCATATAAGCATGATATGGCTAATAATATGAGTTAGATTGATAATAATAAGAGTAATAAGTATAGTAATTGTCGTTCTATCGATCATATCTGCATAATATGGTTAATAATATGGGTTAGATTGGTAATGGTGAGTGTAATAAGTATAGTAATTGTAGTTCTATTGCTCATATAAGCATAATATGGTGAATAATATGCGATAGATTGATAATAATAAGAGTAATGAGTATAGTAATTGTCGTCCTATCGAGCATATCTGCATAATATGGTTCATAATATGAGTTAGATTGATAACAGTGAGTGTAATAAGTATAGTAATTGTACTTCTATTGCTCATATAAGCATAATATGGTTAATAATATGCGTTAGATTGATAATAATAAGAGTAATGAGTATAGTAATTGTCGTTCTAGCGATCATATAAGCATAATATGGCTAATAATATGAGTTAGATTGATAATAATAAGAGTAATAAGTATAGTAATTGTCGTTCTATCGATCATATCTGCATAATATGGTTCATAATATGAGTTAGATTGATAATCGTGAGTGTAATAAGTATAGTAATTGTCGTTCTATCGATCACATAAGCATAATATGGCCAATAATATGAGTTAGATTGATAATAGTAAGAGTAATAAGTATAGTAATTGTCGTTCTATCGATCACATAAGCATAATATGGCTAATAATATGAGTTAGATTGATAATAGTAAGAGTAATAAGTATAGTAATTATCGTTCTACCGATCATATAAGCATAATATGGCTAATAATATGAGTTAGATTGATAACAGTGAGTGTAATAAGTATAGTAATTGGCGATCTATCGATCATATAAGCATAATATGGCTAATAATATGGGTTAGATTGATAATGATAAGAGTAATAACTATAGTAATTGTCGTTCTATCGATCATATAAGCATGATATGGCTAATAATATGAGTTAGATTGATAATAATAAGAGGAATAAGTATAGTAATTGTCGTTCTATCGATCATATCTGCATAATATGGTTAATAATATGGGTTAGATTGGTAATGGTGAGTGTAATAAGTATAGTAATTGTAGTTCTATTGCTCATATAAGCATAATATGGTTAATAATATGCGATAGATTGATAATAATAAGAGCAATGAGAATAGTAATTGTCGTTCTATCGATCATATAAGCATAATATGGCTAATAATATGAGTTAGATTGATAATAATAAGAGTAATGAGTATAGTAATTGTCGTTCTATCGATCATATAAGCATAATATGGCTAATAATATGAGTTAGATTGATAATAATAAAAGTAATAAGTATAGTAATTGTCGTTCTATCGATCATATCTGCATAATATGGTTAATAATATGAGTTAGATTGATAATAGTGAGTGTAATAAGTATAGTAATTGTAGTTCTATTGCTCATATAAGCATAATATGGTTAATAATATGCGTTAGATTGATAATAATAAGAGTAATGAGTATAGTAATTGTCGTTCTATCGATCACATAAGCATAATATGGCCAATAATATGAGTTAAATTGATAATAATAAGAGTAATAAGTATAGTAATTGTCGTCTATCGATCATATAAGCATAATATGGCTATTAATATGAGTTAGATTGATAATAATAAGAGTAATAAGTATAGTAATTGTCGTTCTATCGATCATATCTGCATAATATGGTTAATAATATGAGTTAGATTGACAATAGTGAGTGTAATAAGTATAGTAATTGTCGTTCTATCGATCACATAAGCATAATATGGCTAATAATCTGAGATAGATGGATAATAATAAGAATAATAAGTATAGTAATTGTCGTCCTATCGAGCATATCTGCATAATATGGTTCATAGTATGAGTTAGATTGATAACCGTGAGTGTCATAAGTATAGTAATTGTACTTCTATTGCTCATATAAGCATTATATGGTTAATAATATGCGTTAGATTGATAATAATAAGAGTAATGAGTATAGTAATTGTCGTTCTAGCGATCATATAAGCATAATATGGCTAATAATATGAGTTAGATTGATAACAATAAGAGTAATAAGTATAGTAATTGTCGTTCTATCGATCATATCTGCATAATATGGTTCATAATATGAGTTAGATTGACAATAGTGAGTGTAATAAGTATAGTAATTGTCGTTCTATCGATCACATAAGCATAATATGGCTAATAATCTGAGATAGATGGATAATAATAAGAATAATAAGTATAGTAATTGTCGTCCTATCGAGCATATCTGCATAATATGGTTCATAGTATGAGTTAGATTGATAACCGTGAGTGTCATAAGTATAGTAATTGTACTTCTATTGCTCATATAAGCATTATATGGTTAATAATATGCGGTAGATTGATAATAATAAGAGTAATGAGTATAGTAATTGTCGTTCTAGCGATCATATAAGCATAATATGGCTAATAATATGAGTTAGATTGATAACAATAAGAGTAATAAGTATAGTAATTGTCGTTCTATCGATCATATCTGCATAATATGGTTCATAATATGAGTTAGATTGATAATAGTGAGTGTAATTAGTATAGTAATTGTAGTTCTTTTGCTCATATAAGCATAATATGGTTAATAATATGCGATAGATTGATAATAATAAGAGTAATGAGTATAGTAATTGTCGTCCTATCGATCATATCTGCATAATATGGTTAATAATATGAGTTAGATTGACAATAGTGAGTGTAATAAGTATAGTAATTGTCGTCTATCGATCATATAAGCATAATATGGCTAATAATATGAGTTAGATTGATAATAATAAGAGTAATAAGTATAGTAATTGTCGTTCTATCGATCATATCTGCATAATATGGTTAATAATATGAGTTAAATTGATAATAGTGAGTGTAATAAGTATTGCAATTGTCGTTCTGTCGTCCATATAAGCATAATATGGCTAATACTACAAGCTAGATTGATAATAATAAGAGTAATAAGTATAGTAATTGTCGTTCTATCGATCACATAAGCATAATATGGCCAATAATATGAGTTAGATTGATAATAGTAAGAGGAATAAGTATAGTAATTGTCGTTCTATCGATCACATAAGCATAATATGGCTAATAATATGAGTTAGATTGATAATAGTAAGAGTAATAAGTATAGTGATTATCGTTCTACCGATCATATAAGCATAATATGGCTAATAATATGAGTTAGATTGGTAATGGTGAGTGTAATAAGTATAGTAATTGTAGTTCTATTGCTCATATAAGCATAATATGGTGAATAATATGCGATAGATTGATAATAATAAGAGTAATGAGTATAGTAATTGTCGTCCTATCGATCACATAAGCATAATATGGCTAATAATATGAGTTAGATTGATAATGATAAGAGTAACCAGTATAGTAATTGTCGTTCTATCGATCATATAAGCATAATATGGCTAATAATATGAGTTAGATTGATAATAATAAGAGTAATGGGTATAGTAATTGTCGTTCTATCGATCATATAAGCATAATATGGTTAATAATATGAGTTAGATTGGTAATGGTGAGTGTAATAAGTATAGCAATTGTAGTTCTATTGCTCATATAAGCATAATATGGTTAATAATATGCGATAGATTGATAATAATAAGAGCAATGAGTATAGTAATTGTCGTTCTATCGATCATATCTGCATAATATGGTTAATAATATGAGTTAAATTGATAATAGTGAGTGTAATAAGTATTGCAATTGTCGTTCTGTCGTCCATATAAGCATAATATGGCTAATACTACAAGCTAGATTGATAATAATAAGAGTAATAAGTATAGTAATTGTCGTTCTATCGATCACATAAGCATAATATGGCCAATAATATGAGTTAGATTGATAATAGTAAGAGGAATAAGTATAGTAATTGTCGTTCTATCGATCACATAAGCATAATATGGCTAATAATATGAGATAGATCGATAATAGTAAGAGTAATAAGTATAGTAATTGTCGTTCTATCGATCATATAAGCATAATATGGTTAATAATATGAGTTAGATTTGTAATGGTGAGTGTAATAATTATAGCAATTGTAGTTCTATTGCTCATATAAGCATAATATGTTTAATAATATGCGATAGATTGATAATAATAAGAGCAATGAGTATAGTAATTGTCGTTCTATCGATCATATAAGCATAATATGGCTAATAATATGAGTTAGATTGATAATAATAAGAGTAATGAGAATAGTAATTATCGTTCTATCGATCATATAAGCATAATATGGCTAATAATATGAGTTAGATTGATAATAATAAAAGTAATAAGTATAGTAATTGTCGTTCTATCGATCATATCTGCATAATATGGTTAATAATATGAGTTAGATTGACAATAGTGAGTGTAATAAGTATAGTAATTGTCGTTCTATCGATCACATAAGCATAATATGGCCCATAATATGAGTTAGATTGATAATAGTAAGAGTAATAAGTATAGTAATTGTCGTTCTATCGATCACATAAGCATAATATGGCCAATAATATGAGTTAGATTGATAATAGTAAGAGTAATAAGTATAGTAATTGTCGTTCTATCGATCACATAAGCATAATATGGCTAATAATATTAGTTAGATTGATAATAGTGAGTGTAATAAGTATAGTAATTGTAGTTCTATTGCTCATATAAGCATAATATGGTTAATAATATGCGTTAGATTGATAATAATAAGAGTAATGAGTATAGTAATTGTCGTTCTATCGATCACATAAGCATAATATGGCCAATAATATGAGTTAAATTGATAATAATAAGAGTAATAAGTATAGTAATTGTCGTCTATCGATCATATAAGCATAATATGGCTAATAATATGAGTTAGATTGATAATAATAAGAGTAATAAGTATAGTAATTGTCGTTCTATCGATCATATCTGCATAATATGGTTAATAATATGAGTTAGATTGACAATAGTGAGTGTAATAAGTATAGTAATTGTCGTTCTATCGATCACATAAGCATAATATGGCTAATAATATGAGATAGATGGATAATAATAAGAGTAATAAGTATAGTAATTGTCGTCCTATCGAGCATATCTGCATAATATGGTTCATAGTATGAGTTAGATTGATAACCGTGAGTGTCATAAGTATAGTAATTGTACTTCTATTGCTCATATAAGCATCATATGGTTAATAATATGCGTTAGATTGATAATAATAAGAGTAATGAGTATAGTAATTGTCGTTCTAGCGATCATATAAGCATAATATGGCTAATAATATGAGTTAGATTGATAATAATAAGAATAATAAGTATAGTAATTGTCGTTCTATCGATCATATCTGCATAATATGGTTCATAATATGAGTTAGATTGATAATCGTGAGTGTAACAAGTATAGTAATTGTCGTTCTATCGATCACATAAGCATAATATGGCCAATAATATGAGTTAGATTGATAATAGTAAGAGTAATAAGTATAGTAATTGTCGTTCTATCGATCACATAAGCATAATATGGCTAATAATATGAGTGAGATTGATAATAGTAAGAGTAATAAGTATAGTAATTATCGTTCTACCGATCATATAAGCATAATATGGCTAATAATATGAGTTAGATTGATAACAGTGAGTGTAATAAGTATAGTAATTGGCGATCTATCGATCATATAAGCATAATATGGCTAATAATATGGGTTAGATTGATAACGATAAGAGTAATAACTATAGTAATTGTCGTTCTATCGATCATATAAGCATGATATGGCTAATAATATGAGTTAGATTGATAATAATAAGAGGAATAAGTATAGTAATTGTCGTTCTATCGATCATATCTGCATAATATGGTTAATAATATGGGTTAGATTGGTAATGGTGAGTGTAATAAGTATAGTAATTGTAGTTCTATTGCTCATATTAGCATAATATGCTTAATAATATGCGTTAGATTGATAATAATAAGAGTAATGAGTATAGTAATTGTCGTTCTATCGATCACATAAGCATTATATGGTTAATAATATGCGTTAGATTGATAATAATAAGAGTAATGAGTATAGTAATTGTCGTTCTAGCGATCATATAAGCATAATATGGCTAATAATATGAGTTAGATTGATAACAATAAGAGTAATAAGTATAGTAACTGTCGTTCTATCGATCATATCTGCATAATATGGTTCATAATATGAGTTAGATTGATAATAGTGAGTGTAATAAGTATAGTAATTGTAGTTCTATTGCTCATATAAGCATAATATGGTTAATAATATGCGATAGATTGATAATAATAAGAGTAATGAGTATAGTAATTGTCGTCCTATCGATCATATCTGCATAATATGGTTAATAATATGAGTTAGATTGACAATAGTGAGTGTAATAAGTATAGTAATTGTCGTCTATCGATCATATAAGCATAATATGGCTAATAATATGAGTTAGATTGATAATAATAAGAGTAATAAGTATAGTAATTGTCGTTCTATCGATCATATAAGCATAATATGGCTAATAATATGAGTTAGATTGATAATAATAAGAGTAATGAGTATAGTAATTGTCGTTCTATCGATCATATAATCATAATATGGCTAATAATATGAGTTAGATTGATAATAATAAAAGTAATAAGTATAGTAATTGTCGTTCTATCGATCATATCTGCATAATATGGTTAATAATATGAGTTAGATTGATAATAGTGACTGTAATATGTATAGCAATTGTAGTTCTATTGCTCATATTAGCATAATATGCTTAATAATATGCGTTAGATTGATAATAATAAGAGTAATGAGTACAGTAATTGTCGTTCTATCGATCACATAAGCATAATATGGCTAATAATATGAGTTAGATTGATAATAATAAGAGTAATAAGTATAGTAATTGTCGTTCTATCGATCACATAAGCATAATATGGCTAATAATATGAGGTAGATTGATAATAATAAGAGTAATGAGTATAGTAATTGTCGTTCTATCGATCACATAAGCATAATATGGCTAATAATATGAGTTAGATTGATAATAATAAAAGTAATAAGTATAGTAATTGTCGTTCTATCGATCATATCTGCATAATATGGTTAATAATATGAGTTAGATTGATAATAGTGAGTGTAATAAGTATAGTAATTGTAGTTCTATTGCTCATATAAGCATAATATGGTTAATAATATGCGTTAGATTCATAATAATAAGAGTAATAAGTATAGTAATTGTCGTTCTAGCGATCATATAAGCATAATATGGCTAATAATATGAGTTAGATTGATAACAATAAGAGTAATAAGTATAGTAATTGTCGTTCTACCGATCATATCTGCATAATATGGTTCATAATATGAGTTAGATTGATAATAGTGAGTGTAATAAGTATAGTAATTGTAGTTCTATTGCTCATATAAGCATAATATGGTTAATAATATGCGATAGATTGATAATAATAAGAGTAATGAGTATAGTAATTGTCGTCCTATCGATCATATCTGCATAATATGGTTAATAATATGAGTTAGATTGACAATAGTGAGTGTAATAAGTATAGTAATTGTCGTCTATCGATCATATAAGCATAATATGGCTAATAATATGAGTTAGATTGATAATAATAAGAGTAATAAGTATAGTAATTGTCGTTCTATCGATCATATAAGCATAATATGGCTAATAATATGAGTTAGATTGATAATAATAAGAGTAATGAGTATAGTAATTGTCGTTCTATCGATCATATAATCATAATATGGCTAATAATATGAGTTAGATTGATAATAATAAAAGTAATAAGTATAGTAATTGTCGTTCTATCGATCATATCTGCATAATATGGTTAATAATATGAGTTAGATTGATAATAGTGACTGTAATAAGTATAGCAATTGTAGTTCTATTGCTCATATTAGCATAATATGGTTAATAATATGCGTTAGATTGATAATAATAAGAGTAATGAGTATAGTAATTGTCGTTCTATCGATCACATAAGCATTATATGGTTAATAATATGCGTTAGATTGATAATAATAAGAGTAATGAGTATAGTAATTGTCGTTCTAGCGATCATATAAGCATAATATGGCTAATAATATGAGTTAGATTGATAACAATAAGAGTAATAAGTATAGTAACTGTCGTTCTATCGATCATATCTGCATAATATGGTTCATAATATGAGTTAGATTGATAATAGTGAGTGTAATAAGTATAGTAATTGTAGTTCTATTGCTCATATAAGCATAATATGGTTAATAATATGCGATAGATTGATAATAATAAGAGTAATGAGTATAGTAATTGTCGTCCTATCGATCATATCTGCATAATATGGTTAATAATATGAGTTAGATTGACAATAGTGAGTGTAATAAGTATAGTAATTGTCGTCTATCGATCATATAAGCATAATATGGCTAATAATATGAGTTAGATTGATAACAATAAGAGTAATAAGTATAGTAATTGTCGTTCTATCGATCATATCTGCATAATATGGTTCATAATATGAGTTAGATTGATAATAGTGAGTGTAATAAGTATAGTAATTGTCGTTCTATCAATCACATAAGCATAATATGGCTAATAATATGAGGTAGATTGATAATAATAAGAGTAATGAGTATAGTAATTGTCGTTCTATCGATCACATAAGCATAATATGGCTAATAATATGAGTTAGATTGATAATAATAAAAGTAATAAGTATAGTAATTGTCGTTCTATCGATCATATCTGCATAATATGGTTAATAATATGAGTTAGATTGATAATAGTGACTGTAATAAGTATAGCAATTGTAGTTCTATTGCTCATATAAGCATAATATGGTTAATAATATGCGTTAGATTCATAATAATAAGAGTAATAAGTATAGTAATTGTCGTTCTAGCGATCATATAAGCATAATATGGCTAATAATATGAGTTAGATTGATAACAATAAGAGTAATAAGTATAGTAATTGTCGTTCTATCGATCATATCTGCATAATATGGTTCATAATATGAGTTAGATTGATAATAGTGAGTGTAATAAGTATAGTAATTGTAGTTCTATTGCTCATATAAGCATAATATGGTTAATAATATGCGATAGATTGATAATAATAAGAGTAATGAGTATAGTAATTGTCGTCCTATCGATCATATCTGCATAATATGGTTAATAATATGAGTTAGATTGACAATAGTGAGTGTAATAAGTATAGTAATTGTCGTCTATCGATCATATAAGCATAATATGGCTAATAATATGAGTTAGATTGATAATAATAAGAGTAATAAGTATAGTAATTGTCGTTCTATCGATCATATAAGCATAATATGGCTAATAATATGAGTTAGATTGATAATAATAAGAGTAATGAGTATAGTAATTGTCGTTCTATCGATCATATAAGCATAATATGGCTAATAATATGAGTTAGATTGATAATAATAAAAGTAATAAGTATAGTAATTGTCGTTCTATCGATCATATCTGCATAATATGGTTAATAATATGAGTTAGATTGATAATAGTGACTGTAATAAGTATAGCAATTGTAGTTCTATTGCTCATATTAGCATAATATGGTTAATAATATGCGTTAGATTGATAATAATAAGAGTAATGAGTATAGTAATTGTCGTTCTATCGATCACATAAGCATTATATGGTTAATAATATGCGTTAGATTGATAATAATAAGAGTAATGAGTATAGTAATTGTCGTTCTAGCGATCATATAAGCATAATATGGCTAATAATATGAGTTAGATTGATAACAATAAGAGTAATAAGTATAGTAACTGTCGTTCTATCGATCATATCTGCATAATATGGTTCATAATATGAGTTAGATTGATAATAGTGAGTGTAATAAGTATAGTAATTGTAGTTCTATTGCTCATATAAGCATAATATGGTTAATAATATGCGATAGATTGATAATAATAAGAGTAATGAGTATAGTAATTGTCGTCCTATCGATCATATCTGCATAATATGGTTAATAATATGAGTTAGATTGACAATAGTGAGTGTAATAAGTATAGTAATTGTCGTCTATCGATCATATAAGCATAATATGGCTAATAATATGAGTTAGATTGATAATAATAAGAGTAATAAGTATAGTAATTGTCGTTCTATCGATCATATAAGCATAATATGGCTAATAATATGAGTTAGATTGATAATAATAAGAGTAATGAGTATAGTAATTGTCGTTCTATCGATCATATAATCATAATATGGCTAATAATATGAGTTAGATTGATAATAATAAAAGTAATAAGTATAGTAATTGTCGTTCTATCGATCATATCTGCATAATATGGTTAATAATATGAGTTAGATTGATAATAGTGACTGTAATATGTATAGCAATTGTAGTTCTATTGCTCATATTAGCATAATATGCTTAATAATATGCGTTAGATTGATAATAATAAGAGTAATGAGTATAGTAATTGTCGTTCTATCGATCACATAAGCATAATATGGCTAATAATATGAGTTAGATTGATAATAATAAGAGTAATAAGTATAGTAATTGTCGTTCTATCGATCACATAAGCATAATATGGCTAATAATATGAGGTAGATTGATAATAATAAGAGTAATGAGTATAGTAATTGTCGTTCTATCGATCACATAAGCATAATATGGCTAATAATATGAGTTAGATTGATAATAATAAAAGTAATAAGTATAGTAATTGTCGTTCTATCGATCATATCTGCATAATATGGTTAATAATATGAGTTAGATTGATAATAGTGAGTGTAATAAGTATAGTAATTGTAGTTCTATTGCTCATATTAGCATAATATGGTTAATAATATGCGTTAGATTCATAATAATAAGAGTAATAAGTATAGTAATTGTCGTTCTAGCGATCATATAAGCATAATATGGCTAATAATATGAGTTAGATTGATAACAATAAGAGTAATAAGTATAGTAATTGTCGTTCTATCGATCATATCTGCATAATATGGTTCATAATATGAGTTAGATTGATAATAGTGAGTGTAATAAGTATAGTAATTGTAGTTCTATTGCTCATATAAGCATAATATGGTTAATAATATGCGATAGATTGATAATAATAAGAGTAATGAGTATAGTAATTGTCGTCCTATCGATCATATCTGCATAATATGGTTAATAATATGAGTTAGATTGACAATAGTGAGTGTAATAAGTATAGTAATTGTCGTCTATCGATCATATAAGCATAATATGGCTAATAATATGAGTTAGATTGATAATAATAAGAGTAATAAGTATAGTAATTGTCGTTCTATCGATCATATAAGCATAATATGGCTAATAATATGAGTTAGATTGATAATAATAAGAGTAATAAGTATAGTAATTGTCGTTCTATCGATCATATAAGCATAATATGGTTAATAATATGCGTTAGATTGATAATAATAAGAGTAATGAGTATAGTAATTGTCGTTCTAGCGATCATATAAGCATAATATGGCTAATAATATGAGTTAGATTGATAATAATAAGAGTATTAAGTATAGTAATTGTCCGTCTATCGATCATATTTGCATAATATGGTTAATAATATGAGTTAGATTGACAATAGTGAGTGTAATAAGTATAGTAGTTGTCGTTCTATCAATCATATAAGCATAATATGGCTAATAATATGAGATAGATGGATAATAATAAGAGTAATAAGTATAGTAATTGTCGTCCTATCGAGCATATCTGCATAATGTGGTTCATAATATGAGTTAGATTGATAACAGTGAGTGTAATAAGTATAGTAATTGTACTTCTATTGCTCATATAAGCATAATATGGTTAATAATATGCGTTAGATTGATAATAATAAGAGTAATGAGTATAGTAATTGTCGTTCTAGCGATCATATAAGCGTAATAGGGCTAATAATATGAGTTAGATTGATAATAATAAGAGTAATAAGTATAGTAATTGTCGTTCTATCGATCATATAAGCATAATATGGCTAATAATATGAGTTAGATTGATAATAATAAGAGTAATGAGTATAGTAATTGTCGTTCTATCGATCATATAAGCATAATATGGCTAATAATATGAGTTAGATTGATAATAATAAAAGTAATAAGTATAGTAATTGTCGTTCTATCGATCATATCTGCATAATATGGTTAATAATATGAGTTAGATTGATAATAGTGACTGTAATAAGTATAGCAATTGTAGTTCTATTGCTCATATTAGCATAATATGGTTAATAATATGCGTTAGATTGATAATAATAAGAGTAATGAGTATAGTAATTGTCGTTCTATCGATCACATAAGCATTATATGGTTAATAATATGCGTTAGATTGATAATAATAAGAGTAATGAGTATAGTAATTGTCGTTCTAGCGATCATATAAGCATAATATGGCTAATAATATGAGTTAGATTGATAACAATAAGAGTAATAAGTATAGTAACTGTCGTTCTATCGATCATATCTGCATAATATGGTTCATAATATGAGTTAGATTGATAATAGTGAGTGTAATAAGTATAGTAATTGTAGTTCTATTGCTCATATAAGCATAATATGGTTAATAATATGCGATAGATTGATAATAATAAGAGTAATGAGTATAGTAATTGTCGTCCTATCGATCATATCTGCATAATATGGTTAATAATATGAGTTAGATTGACAATAGTGAGTGTAATAAGTATAGTAATTGTCGTCTATCGATCATATAAGCATAATATGGCTAATAATATGAGTTAGATTGATAATAATAAGAGTAATAAGTATAGTAATTGTCGTTCTATCGATCATATAAGCATAATATGGCTAATAATATGAGTTAGATTGATAATAATAAGAGTAATGAGTATAGTAATTGTCGTTCTATCGATCATATAATCATAATATGGCTAATAATATGAGTTAGATTGATAATAATAAAAGTAATAAGTATAGTAATTGTCGTTCTATCGATCATATCTGCATAATATGGTTAATAATATGAGTTAGATTGATAATAGTGACTGTAATATGTATAGCAATTGTAGTTCTATTGCTCATATTAGCATAATATGCTTAATAATATGCGTTAGATTGATAATAATAAGAGTAATGAGTATAGTAATTGTCGTTCTATCGATCACATAAGCATAATATGGCTAATAATATGAGTTAGATTGATAATAATAAGAGTAATAAGTATAGTAATTGTCGTTCTATCGATCACATAAGCATAATATGGCTAATAATATGAGGTAGATTGATAATAATAAGAGTAATGAGTATAGTAATTGTCGTTCTATCGATCACATAAGCATAATATGGCTAATAATATGAGTTAGATTGATAATAATAAAAGTAATAAGTATAGTAATTGTCGTTCTATCGATCATATCTGCATAATATGGTTAATAATATGAGTTAGATTGATAATAGTGAGTGTAATAAGTATAGTAATTGTAGTTCTATTGCTCATATAAGCATAATATGGTTAATAAAATGCGTTAGATTCATAATAATAAGAGTAATAAGTATAGTAATTGTCGTTCTAGCGATCATATAAGCATAATATGGCTAATAATATGAGTTAGATTGATAACAATAAGAGTAATAAGTATAGTAATTGTCGTTCTATCGATCATATCTGCATAATATGGTTCATAATATGAGTTAGATTGATAATAGTGAGTGTAATAAGTATAGTAATTGTAGTTCTATTGCTCATATAAGCATAATATGGTTAATAATATGCGATAGATTGATAATAATAAGAGTAATGAGTATAGTAATTGTCGTCCTATCGATCATATCTGCATAATATGGTTAATAATATGAGTTAGATTGACAATAGTGAGTGTAATAAGTATAGTAATTGTCGTCTATCGATCATATAAGCATAATATGGCTAATAATATGAGTTAGATTGATAATAATAAGAGTAATAAGTATAGTAATTGTCGTTCTATCGATCATATAAGCATAATATGGCTAATAATATGAGTTAGATTGATAATAATAAGAGTAATAAGTATAGTAATTGTCGTTCTATCGATCATATAAGCATAATATGGTTAATAATATGCGTTAGATTGATAATAATAAGAGTAATGAGTATAGTAATTGTCGTTCTAGCGATCATATAAGCATAATATGGCTAATAATATGAGTTAGATTGATAATAATAAGAGTATTAAGTATAGTAATTGTCCGTCTATCGATCATATTTGCATAATATGGTTAATAATATGAGTTAGATTGACAATAGTGAGTGTAATAAGTATAGTAGTTGTCGTTCTATCAATCACATAAGCATAATATGGCTAATAATATGAGATAGATGGATAATAATAAGAGTAATAAGTATAGTAATTGTCGTCCTATCGAGCATATCTGCATAATGTGGTTCATAATATGAGTTAGATTGATAACAGTGAGTGTAATAAGTATAGTAATTGTACTTCTATTGCTCATATAAGCATAATATGGTTAATAATATGCGTTAGATTGATAATAATAAGAGTAATGAGTATAGTAATTGTCGTTCTAGCGATCATATAAGCGTAATAGGGCTAATAATATGAGTTAGATTGATAATAATAAGAGTAATAAGTATAGTAATTGTCGTTCTAGCGATCATATAAGCATAATATGGCTAATAATATGAGTTAGATTGATAACAATAAGAGTAATAAGTATAGTAATTGTCGTTCTATCGATCATATCTGCATAATATGGTTCATAATATGAGTTAGATTGATAATAGTGAGTGTAATAAGTATAGTAATTGTAGTTCTATTGCTCATATAAGCATAATATGGTTAATAATATGCGATAGATTGATAATAATAAGAGTAATGAGTATAGTAATTGTCGTCCTATCGATCATATCTGCATAATATGGTTAATAATATGAGTTAGATTGACAATAGTGAGTGTAATAAGTATAGTAATTGTCGTCTATCGATCATATAAGCATAATATGGCTAATAATATGAGTTAGATTGATAATAATAAGAGTAATAAGTATAGTAATTGTCGTTCTATCGATCATATAAGCATAATATGGCTAATAATATGAGTTAGATTGATAATAATAAGAGTAATGAGTATAGTAATTGTCGTTCTATCGATCATATAATCATAATATGGCTAATAATATGAGTTAGATTGATAATAATAAAAGTAATAAGTATAGTAATTGTCGTTCTATCGATCATATCTGCATAATATGGTTAATAATATGAGTTAGATTGATAATAGTGACTGTAATAAGTATAGCAATTGTAGTTCTATTGCTCATATTAGCATAATATGGTTAATAATATGCGTTAGATTGATAATAATAAGAGTAATGAGTATAGTAATTGTCGTTCTATCGATCACATAAGCATTATATGGTTAATAATATGCGTTAGATTGATAATAATAAGAGTAATGAGTATAGTAATTGTCGTTCTAGCGATCATATAAGCATAATATGGCTAATAATATGAGTTAGATTGATAACAATAAGAGTAATAAGTATAGTAACTGTCGTTCTATCGATCATATCTGCATAATATGGTTCATAATATGAGTTAGATTGATAATAGTGAGTGTAATAAGTATAGTAATTGTCGTCTATCGATCATATAAGCATAATATGGCTAATAATATGAGTTAGATTGATAATAATAAGAGTAATAAGTATAGTAATTGTCGTTCTATCGATCATATAAGCATAATATGGCTAATAATATGAGTTAGATTGATAATAATAAGAGTAATGAGTATAGTAATTGTCGTTCTATCGATCATATAAGCATAATATGGCTAATAATATGAGTTAGATTGATAATAATAAAAGTAATAAGTATAGTAATTGTCGTTCTATCGATCATATCTGCATAATATGGTTAATAATATGAGTTAGATTGATAATAGTGACTGTAATAAGTATAGCAATTGTAGTTCTATTGCTCATATTAGCATAATATGGTTAATAATATGCGTTAGATTGATAATAATAAGAGTAATGAGTATAGTAATTGTCGTTCTATCGATCACATAAGCATTATATGGTTAATAATATGCGTTAGATTGATAATAATAAGAGTAATGAGTATAGTAATTGTCGTTCTAGCGATCATATAAGCATAATATGGCTAATAATATGAGTTAGATTGATAACAATAAGAGTAATAAGTATAGTAACTGTCGTTCTATCGATCATATCTGCATAATATGGTTCATAATATGAGTTAGATTGATAATAGTGAGTGTAATAAGTATAGTAATTGTAGTTCTATTGCTCATATAAGCATAATATGGTTAATAATATGCGATAGATTGATAATAATAAGAGTAATGAGTATAGTAATTGTCGTCCTATCGATCATATCTGCATAATATGGTTAATAATATGAGTTAGATTGACAATAGTGAGTGTAATAAGTATAGTAATTGTCGTCTATCGATCATATAAGCATAATATGGCTAATAATATGAGTTAGATTGATAATAATAAGAGTAATAAGTATAGTAATTGTCGTTCTATCGATCATATAAGCATAATATGGCTAATAATATGAGTTAGATTGATAATAATAAGAGTAATGAGTATAGTAATTGTCGTTCTATCGATCATATAATCATAATATGGCTAATAATATGAGTTAGATTGATAATAATAAAAGTAATAAGTATAGTAATTGTCGTTCTATCGATCATATCTGCATAATATGGTTAATAATATGAGTTAGATTGATAATAGTGACTGTAATATGTATAGCAATTGTAGTTCTATTGCTCATATTAGCATAATATGCTTAATAATATGCGTTAGATTGATAATAATAAGAGTAATGAGTATAGTAATTGTCGTTCTATCGATCACATAAGCATAATATGGCTAATAATATGAGTTAGATTGATAATAATAAGAGTAATAAGTATAGTAATTGTCGTTCTATCGATCACATAAGCATAATATGGCTAATAATATGAGGTAGATTGATAATAATAAGAGTAATGAGTATAGTAATTGTCGTTCTATCGATCACATAAGCATAATATGGCTAATAATATGAGTTAGATTGATAATAATAAAAGTAATAAGTATAGTAATTGTCGTTCTATCGATCATATCTGCATAATATGGTTAATAATATGAGTTAGATTGATAATAGTGAGTGTAATAAGTATAGTAATTGTAGTTCTATTGCTCATATTAGCATAATATGGTTAATAATATGCGTTAGATTCATAATAATAAGAGTAATAAGTATAGTAATTGTCGTTCTAGCGATCATATAAGCATAATATGGCTAATAATATGAGTTAGATTGATAACAATAAGAGTAATAAGTATAGTAATTGTCGTTCTATCGATCATATCTGCATAATATGGTTCATAATATGAGTTAGATTGATAATAGTGAGTGTAATAAGTATAGTAATTGTAGTTCTATTGCTCATATAAGCATAATATGGTTAATAATATGCGATAGATTGATAATAATAAGAGTAATGAGTATAGTAATTGTCGTCCTATCGATCATATCTGCATAATATGGTTAATAATATGAGTTAGATTGACAATAGTGAGTGTAATAAGTATAGTAATTGTCGTCTATCGATCATATAAGCATAATATGGCTAATAATATGAGTTAGATTGATAATAATAAGAGTAATAAGTATAGTAATTGTCGTTCTATCGATCATATAAGCATAATATGGCTAATAATATGAGTTAGATTGATAATAATAAGAGTAATAAGTATAGTAATTGTCGTTCTATCGATCATATAAGCATAATATGGTTAATAATATGCGTTAGATTGATAATAATAAGAGTAATGAGTATAGTAATTGTCGTTCTAGCGATCATATAAGCATAATATGGCTAATAATATGAGTTAGATTGATAATAATAAGAGTATTAAGTATAGTAATTGTCCGTCTATCGATCATATTTGCATAATATGGTTAATAATATGAGTTAGATTGACAATAGTGAGTGTAATAAGTATAGTAGTTGTCGTTCTATCAATCATATAAGCATAATATGGCTAATAATATGAGATAGATGGATAATAATAAGAGTAATAAGTATAGTAATTGTCGTCCTATCGAGCATATCTGCATAATGTGGTTCATAATATGAGTTAGATTGATAACAGTGAGTGTAATAAGTATAGTAATTGTACTTCTATTGCTCATATAAGCATAATATGGTTAATAATATGCGTTAGATTGATAATAATAAGAGTAATGAGTATAGTAATTGTCGTTCTAGCGATCATATAAGCGTAATAGGGCTAATAATATGAGTTAGATTGATAATAATAAGAGTAATAAGTATAGTAATTGTCGTTCTATCGATCATATAAGCATAATATGGCTAATAATATGAGTTAGATTGATAATAATAAGAGTAATGAGTATAGTAATTGTCGTTCTATCGATCATATAAGCATAATATGGCTAATAATATGAGTTAGATTGATAATAATAAAAGTAATAAGTATAGTAATTGTCGTTCTATCGATCATATCTGCATAATATGGTTAATAATATGAGTTAGATTGATAATAGTGACTGTAATAAGTATAGCAATTGTAGTTCTATTGCTCATATTAGCATAATATGGTTAATAATATGCGTTAGATTGATAATAATAAGAGTAATGAGTATAGTAATTGTCGTTCTATCGATCACATAAGCATTATATGGTTAATAATATGCGTTAGATTGATAATAATAAGAGTAATGAGTATAGTAATTGTCGTTCTAGCGATCATATAAGCATAATATGGCTAATAATATGAGTTAGATTGATAACAATAAGAGTAATAAGTATAGTAACTGTCGTTCTATCGATCATATCTGCATAATATGGTTCATAATATGAGTTAGATTGATAATAGTGAGTGTAATAAGTATAGTAATTGTAGTTCTATTGCTCATATAAGCATAATATGGTTAATAATATGCGATAGATTGATAATAATAAGAGTAATGAGTATAGTAATTGTCGTCCTATCGATCATATCTGCATAATATGGTTAATAATATGAGTTAGATTGACAATAGTGAGTGTAATAAGTATAGTAATTGTCGTCTATCGATCATATAAGCATAATATGGCTAATAATATGAGTTAGATTGATAATAATAAGAGTAATAAGTATAGTAATTGTCGTTCTATCGATCATATAAGCATAATATGGCTAATAATATGAGTTAGATTGATAATAATAAGAGTAATGAGTATAGTAATTGTCGTTCTATCGATCATATAATCATAATATGGCTAATAATATGAGTTAGATTGATAATAATAAAAGTAATAAGTATAGTAATTGTCGTTCTATCGATCATATCTGCATAATATGGTTAATAATATGAGTTAGATTGATAATAGTGACTGTAATATGTATAGCAATTGTAGTTCTATTGCTCATATTAGCATAATATGCTTAATAATATGCGTTAGATTGATAATAATAAGAGTAATGAGTATAGTAATTGTCGTTCTATCGATCACATAAGCATAATATGGCTAATAATATGAGTTAGATTGATAATAATAAGAGTAATAAGTATAGTAATTGTCGTTCTATCGATCACATAAGCATAATATGGCTAATAATATGAGGTAGATTGATAATAATAAGAGTAATGAGTATAGTAATTGTCGTTCTATCGATCACATAAGCATAATATGGCTAATAATATGAGTTAGATTGATAATAATAAAAGTAATAAGTATAGTAATTGTCGTTCTATCGATCATATCTGCATAATATGGTTAATAATATGAGTTAGATTGATAATAGTGAGTGTAATAAGTATAGTAATTGTAGTTCTATTGCTCATATAAGCATAATATGGTTAATAAAATGCGTTAGATTCATAATAATAAGAGTAATAAGTATAGTAATTGTCGTTCTAGCGATCATATAAGCATAATATGGCTAATAATATGAGTTAGATTGATAACAATAAGAGTAATAAGTATAGTAATTGTCGTTCTATCGATCATATCTGCATAATATGGTTCATAATATGAGTTAGATTGATAATAGTGAGTGTAATAAGTATAGTAATTGTAGTTCTATTGCTCATATAAGCATAATATGGTTAATAATATGCGATAGATTGATAATAATAAGAGTAATGAGTATAGTAATTGTCGTCCTATCGATCATATCTGCATAATATGGTTAATAATATGAGTTAGATTGACAATAGTGAGTGTAATAAGTATAGTAATTGTCGTCTATCGATCATATAAGCATAATATGGCTAATAATATGAGTTAGATTGATAATAATAAGAGTAATAAGTATAGTAATTGTCGTTCTATCGATCATATAAGCATAATATGGCTAATAATATGAGTTAGATTGATAATAATAAGAGTAATAAGTATAGTAATTGTCGTTCTATCGATCATATAAGCATAATATGGTTAATAATATGCGTTAGATTGATAATAATAAGAGTAATGAGTATAGTAATTGTCGTTCTAGCGATCATATAAGCATAATATGGCTAATAATATGAGTTAGATTGATAATAATAAGAGTATTAAGTATAGTAATTGTCCGTCTATCGATCATATTTGCATAATATGGTTAATAATATGAGTTAGATTGACAATAGTGAGTGTAATAAGTATAGTAGTTGTCGTTCTATCAATCACATAAGCATAATATGGCTAATAATATGAGATAGATGGATAATAATAAGAGTAATAAGTATAGTAATTGTCGTCCTATCGAGCATATCTGCATAATGTGGTTCATAATATGAGTTAGATTGATAACAGTGAGTGTAATAAGTATAGTAATTGTACTTCTATTGCTCATATAAGCATAATATGGTTAATAATATGCGTTAGATTGATAATAATAAGAGTAATGAGTATAGTAATTGTCGTTCTAGCGATCATATAAGCGTAATAGGGCTAATAATATGAGTTAGATTGATAATAATAAGAGTAATAAGTATAGTAATTGTCGTTCTATCGATCATATCTGCATAATATGGTTCATAATATGAGTTAGATTGATAATAGTGAGTGTAATAAGTATAGTAATTGTAGTTCTATTGCTCGTATAAGCATAATATGGGTAGTAATATGCGATAGATTGATAATAATAAGAGTAATAAGTATAGTAATTGTCGTTCTATCGATCACATAAGCATAATATGGCTAATAATGTGAGTTAGATTGATAATAGTAAGAGTAATAAGTATAGTAATTATCGTCCTACCGACCATATAAGCATAATATGGCTAATAATATGAGTTAGATTGATAACAGTGAGTGTAATAAGTATAGTAATTGTCGATCTATCGATCATATAAGCATAATATGGCTAATAATATGGGTTAGATTGATAATGATAAGAGTAATAACTATAGTAATTGTCGTTCTATCGATCATATAAGCATGATATGGCTAATAATATGAGTTAGATTGATTATAATAAGAGTAATAAGTATAGTAATTGTCGTTCTATCGATCATATCTGCATAATATGGTTAATAATATGAGTTTGATTGGTAATGGTGAGTGTACTAAGTATAGTAATTGTAGTTCTATTGCTCATATAAGCATAATATGGTTAATAATATGCGATAGATTGATAGTAATAAGAGTAATGAGTATAGTAATTGCCGTTCTATCGATCACATAAGCATAATATGGCCAATAAAATGAGTTAGATTGATAATAATAAGAGTAATAAGTATAGTAATTGTCGTTCTATCGATCACATAAGCATAATATGGCTAATAATATGAGTTAGATTGATAATGATAAGAGTAACCAGTATAGTAATTGTCGTTCTATCGATCATATAAGCATAATATGGCTAATAATATGAGTTAGATTGATAATAATAAGAGTAATGGGTATAGTAATTGTCGTTCTATCGATCATATAAGCATAATATGGTTAATAATATGAGTTAGATTGGTAATGGTGAGTGTAATAAGTATAGCAATTGTAGTTCTATTGCTCATATAAGCATAATATGGTTAATAATATGCGATAGATTGATAATAATAAGAGCAATGAGTATAGTAATTGTCGTTCTATCGATCATATCTGCATAATATGGTTAATAATATGAGTTAAATTGATAATAGTGAGTGTAATAAGTATTGCAATTGTCGTTCTGTCGTCCATATAAGCATAATATGGCTAATACTACAAGCTAGATTGATAATAATAAGAGTAATAAGTATAGTAATTGTCGTTCTATCGATCACATAAGCATAATATGGCCAATAATATGAGTTAGATTGATAATAGTAAGAGGAATAAGTATAGTAATTGTCGTTCTATCGATCACATAAGCATAATATGGCTAATAATATGAGATAGATCGATAATAGTAAGAGTAATAAGTATAGTGATTATCGTTCTACCGATCATATAAGCATAATATGGCTAATAATATGAGTTAGATTGGTAATGGTGAGTGTAATAAGTATAGTAATTGTAGTTCTATTGCTCATATAAGCATAATATGGTTAATAATATGCGATAGATTGATAATAATAAGAGTAATGAGTATAGTAATTGTCGTCCTATCGATCACATAAGCATAATATGGCTAATAATATGAGTTAGATTGATAATGATAAGAGTAACCAGTATAGTAATTGTCGATCTATCGATCATATAAGCATAATATGGCTAATAATATGAGTTAGATTGATAATAATAAGAGTAATGGGTATAGTAATTGTCGTTCTATCGATCATATAAGCATAATATGGTTAATAATATGAGTTAGATTGGTAATGGTGAGTGTAATAAGTATAGCAATTGTAGTTCTATTGCTCATATAAGCATAATATGTTTAATAATATGCGATAGATTGATAATAATAAGAGCAATGAGTATAGTAATTGTCGTTCTATCGATCATATAAGCATAATATGGCTAATAATATGAGTTAGATTGATAATAATAAGAGTAATGAGAATAGTAATTATCGTTCTATCGATCATATAAGCATAATATGGCTAATAATATGAGTTAGATTGATAATAATAAAAGTAATAAGTATAGTAATTGTCGTTCTATCGATCATATCTGCATAATATGGTTAATAATATGAGTTAGATTGACAATAGTGAGTGTAATAAGTATAGTAATTGTCGTTCTATCGATCACATAAGCATAATATGGCCCATAATATGAGTTAGATTGATAATAGTAAGAGTAATAAGTATAGTAATTGTCGTTCTATCGATCACATAAGCATAATATGGCCAATAATATGAGTTAGATTGATAATAGTAAGAGTAATAAGTATAGTAATTGTCGTTCTATCGATCACATAAGCATAATATGGCTAATAATATTAGTTAGATTGATAATAGTGAGTGTAATAAGTATAGTAATTGTAGTTCTATTGCTCATATAAGCATAATATGGTTAATAATATGCGTTAGATTGATAATAATAAGAGTAATGAGTATAGTAATTGTCGTTCTATCGATCACATAAGCATAATATGGCCAATAATATGAGTTAAATTGATAATAATAAGAGTAATAAGTATAGTAATTGTCGTCTATCGATCATATAAGCATAATATGGCTAATAATATGAGTTAGATTGATAATAATAAGAGTAATAAGTATAGTAATTGTCGTTCTATCGATCATATCTGCATAATATGGTTAATAATATGAGTTAGATTGACAATAGTGAGTGTAATAAGTATAGTAATTGTCGTTCTATCGATCACATAAGCATAATATGGCTAATAATATGAGATAGATGGATAATAATAAGAGTAATAAGTATAGTAATTGTCGTCCTATCGAGCATATCTGCATAATATGGTTCATAGTATGAGTTAGATTGATAACCGTGAGTGTCATAAGTATAGTAATTGTACTTCTATTGCTCATATAAGCATCATATGGTTAATAATATGCGTTAGATTGATAATAATAAGAGTAATGAGTATAGTAATTGTCGTTCTAGCGATCATATAAGCATAATATGGCTAATAATATGAGTTAGATTGATAATAATAAGAATAATAAGTATAGTAATTGTCGTTCTATCGATCATATCTGCATAATATGGTTCATAATATGAGTTAGATTGATAATCGTGAGTGTAACAAGTATAGTAATTGTCGTTCTATCGATCACATAAGCATAATATGGCCAATAATATGAGTTAGATTGATAATAGTAAGAGTAATAAGTATAGTAATTGTCGTTCTATCGATCACATAAGCATAATATGGCTAATAATATGAGTGAGATTGATAATAGTAAGAGTAATAAGTATAGTAATTATCGTTCTACCGATCATATAAGCATAATATGGCTAATAATATGAGTTAGATTGATAACAGTGAGTGTAATAAGTATAGTAATTGGCGATCTATCGATCATATAAGCATAATATGGCTAATAATATGGGTTAGATTGATAATGATAAGAGTAATAACTATAGTAATTGTCGTTCTATCGATCATATAAGCATGATATGGCTAATAATATGAGTTAGATTGATAATAATAAGAGGAATAAGTATAGTAATTGTCGTTCTATCGATCATATCTGCATAATATGGTTAATAATATGGGTTAGATTGGTAATGGTGAGTGTAATAAGTATAGTAATTGTAGTTCTATTGCTCATATTAGCATAATATGCTTAATAATATGCGTTAGATTGATAATAATAAGAGTAATGAGTATAGTAATTGTCGTTCTATCGATCACATAAGCATTATATGGTTAATAATATGCGTTAGATTGATAATAATAAGAGTAATGAGTATAGTAATTGTCGTTCTAGCGATCATATAAGCATAATATGGCTAATAATATGAGTTAGATTGATAACAATAAGAGTAATAAGTATAGTAACTGTCGTTCTATCGATCATATCTGCATAATATGGTTCATAATATGAGTTAGATTGATAATAGTGAGTGTAATAAGTATAGTAATTGTAGTTCTATTGCTCATATAAGCATAATATGGTTAATAATATGCGATAGATTGATAATAATAAGAGTAATGAGTATAGTAATTGTCGTCCTATCGATCATATCTGCATAATATGGTTAATAATATGAGTTAGATTGACAATAGTGAGTGTAATAAGTATAGTAATTGTCGTCTATCGATCATATAAGCATAATATGGCTAATAATATGAGTTAGATTGATAATAATAAGAGTAATAAGTATAGTAATTGTCGTTCTATCGATCATATAAGCATAATATGGCTAATAATATGAGTTAGATTGATAATAATAAGAGTAATGAGTATAGTAATTGTCGTTCTATCGATCATATAATCATAATATGGCTAATAATATGAGTTAGATTGATAATAATAAAAGTAATAAGTATAGTAATTGTCGTTCTATCGATCATATCTGCATAATATGGTTAATAATATGAGTTAGATTGATAATAGTGACTGTAATATGTATAGCAATTGTAGTTCTATTGCTCATATTAGCATAATATGCTTAATAATATGCGTTAGATTGATAATAATAAGAGTAATGAGTACAGTAATTGTCGTTCTATCGATCACATAAGCATAATATGGCTAATAATATGAGTTAGATTGATAATAATAAGAGTAATAAGTATAGTAATTGTCGTTCTATCGATCACATAAGCATAATATGGCTAATAATATGAGGTAGATTGATAATAATAAGAGTAATGAGTATAGTAATTGTCGTTCTATCGATCACATAAGCATAATATGGCTAATAATATGAGTTAGATTGATAATAATAAAAGTAATAAGTATAGTAATTGTCGTTCTATCGATCATATCTGCATAATATGGTTAATAATATGAGTTAGATTGATAATAGTGAGTGTAATAAGTATAGTAATTGTAGTTCTATTGCTCATATAAGCATAATATGGTTAATAATATGCGTTAGATTCATAATAATAAGAGTAATAAGTATAGTAATTGTCGTTCTAGCGATCATATAAGCATAATATGGCTAATAATATGAGTTAGATTGATAACAATAAGAGTAATAAGTATAGTAATTGTCGTTCTATCGATCATATCTGCATAATATGGTTCATAATATGAGTTAGATTGATAATAGTGAGTGTAATAAGTATAGTAATTGTAGTTCTATTGCTCATATAAGCATAATATGGTTAATAATATGCGATAGATTGATAATAATAAGAGTAATGAGTATAGTAATTGTCGTCCTATCGATCATATCTGCATAATATGGTTAATAATATGAGTTAGATTGACAATAGTGAGTGTAATAAGTATAGTAATTGTCGTCTATCGATCATATAAGCATAATATGGCTAATAATATGAGTTAGATTGATAATAATAAGAGTAATAAGTATAGTAATTGTCGTTCTATCGATCATATAAGCATAATATGGCTAATAATATGAGTTAGATTGATAATAATAAGAGTAATGAGTATAGTAATTGTCGTTCTATCGATCATATAATCATAATATGGCTAATAATATGAGTTAGATTGATAATAATAAAAGTAATAAGTATAGTAATTGTCGTTCTATCGATCATATCTGCATAATATGGTTAATAATATGAGTTAGATTGATAATAGTGACTGTAATAAGTATAGCAATTGTAGTTCTATTGCTCATATTAGCATAATATGGTTAATAATATGCGTTAGATTGATAATAATAAGAGTAATGAGTATAGTAATTGTCGTTCTATCGATCACATAAGCATTATATGGTTAATAATATGCGTTAGATTGATAATAATAAGAGTAATGAGTATAGTAATTGTCGTTCTAGCGATCATATAAGCATAATATGGCTAATAATATGAGTTAGATTGATAACAATAAGAGTAATAAGTATAGTAACTGTCGTTCTATCGATCATATCTGCATAATATGGTTCATAATATGAGTTAGATTGATAATAGTGAGTGTAATAAGTATAGTAATTGTAGTTCTATTGCTCATATAAGCATAATATGGTTAATAATATGCGATAGATTGATAATAATAAGAGTAATGAGTATAGTAATTGTCGTCCTATCGATCATATCTGCATAATATGGTTAATAATATGAGTTAGATTGACAATAGTGAGTGTAATAAGTATAGTAATTGTCGTCTATCGATCATATAAGCATAATATGGCTAATAATATGAGTTAGATTGATAATAATAAGAGTAATAAGTATAGTAATTGTCGTTCTATCGATCATATAAGCATAATATGGCTAATAATATGAGTTAGATTGATAATAATAAGAGTAATGAGTATAGTAATTGTCGTTCTATCGATCATATAATCATAATATGGCTAATAATATGAGTTAGATTGATAATAATAAAAGTAATAAGTATAGTAATTGTCGTTCTATCGATCATATCTGCATAATATGGTTAATAATATGAGTTAGATTGATAATAGTGACTGTAATATGTATAGCAATTGTAGTTCTATTGCTCATATTAGCATAATATGCTTAATAATATGCGTTAGATTGATAATAATAAGAGTAATGAGTATAGTAATTGTCGTTCTATCGATCACATAAGCATAATATGGCTAATAATATGAGTTAGATTGATAATAATAAGAGTAATAAGTATAGTAATTGTCGTTCTATCGATCACATAAGCATAATATGGCTAATAATATGAGGTAGATTGATAATAATAAGAGTAATGAGTATAGTAATTGTCGTTCTATCGATCACATAAGCATAATATGGCTAATAATATGAGTTAGATTGATAATAATAAAAGTAATAAGTATAGTAATTGTCGTTCTATCGATCATATCTGCATAATATGGTTAATAATATGAGTTAGATTGATAATAGTGAGTGTAATAAGTATAGTAATTGTAGTTCTATTGCTCATATTAGCATAATATGGTTAATAATATGCGTTAGATTCATAATAATAAGAGTAATAAGTATAGTAATTGTCGTTCTAGCGATCATATAAGCATAATATGGCTAATAATATGAGTTAGATTGATAACAATAAGAGTAATAAGTATAGTAATTGTCGTTCTATCGATCATATCTGCATAATATGGTTCATAATATGAGTTAGATTGATAATAGTGAGTGTAATAAGTATAGTAATTGTAGTTCTATTGCTCATATAAGCATAATATGGTTAATAATATGCGATAGATTGATAATAATAAGAGTAATGAGTATAGTAATTGTCGTCCTATCGATCATATCTGCATAATATGGTTAATAATATGAGTTAGATTGACAATAGTGAGTGTAATAAGTATAGTAATTGTCGTCTATCGATCATATAAGCATAATATGGCTAATAATATGAGTTAGATTGATAATAATAAGAGTAATAAGTATAGTAATTGTCGTTCTATCGATCATATAAGCATAATATGGCTAATAATATGAGTTAGATTGATAATAATAAGAGTAATAAGTATAGTAATTGTCGTTCTATCGATCATATAAGCATAATATGGTTAATAATATGCGTTAGATTGATAATAATAAGAGTAATGAGTATAGTAATTGTCGTTCTAGCGATCATATAAGCATAATATGGCTAATAATATGAGTTAGATTGATAATAATAAGAGTATTAAGTATAGTAATTGTCCGTCTATCGATCATATTTGCATAATATGGTTAATAATATGAGTTAGATTGACAATAGTGAGTGTAATAAGTATAGTAGTTGTCGTTCTATCAATCATATAAGCATAATATGGCTAATAATATGAGATAGATGGATAATAATAAGAGTAATAAGTATAGTAATTGTCGTCCTATCGAGCATATCTGCATAATGTGGTTCATAATATGAGTTAGATTGATAACAGTGAGTGTAATAAGTATAGTAATTGTACTTCTATTGCTCATATAAGCATAATATGGTTAATAATATGCGTTAGATTGATAATAATAAGAGTAATGAGTATAGTAATTGTCGTTCTAGCGATCATATAAGCGTAATAGGGCTAATAATATGAGTTAGATTGATAATAATAAGAGTAATAAGTATAGTAATTGTCGTTCTATCGATCATATAAGCATAATATGGCTAATAATATGAGTTAGATTGATAATAATAAGAGTAATGAGTATAGTAATTGTCGTTCTATCGATCATATAAGCATAATATGGCTAATAATATGAGTTAGATTGATAATAATAAAAGTAATAAGTATAGTAATTGTCGTTCTATCGATCATATCTGCATAATATGGTTAATAATATGAGTTAGATTGATAATAGTGACTGTAATAAGTATAGCAATTGTAGTTCTATTGCTCATATTAGCATAATATGGTTAATAATATGCGTTAGATTGATAATAATAAGAGTAATGAGTATAGTAATTGTCGTTCTATCGATCACATAAGCATTATATGGTTAATAATATGCGTTAGATTGATAATAATAAGAGTAATGAGTATAGTAATTGTCGTTCTAGCGATCATATAAGCATAATATGGCTAATAATATGAGTTAGATTGATAACAATAAGAGTAATAAGTATAGTAACTGTCGTTCTATCGATCATATCTGCATAATATGGTTCATAATATGAGTTAGATTGATAATAGTGAGTGTAATAAGTATAGTAATTGTAGTTCTATTGCTCATATAAGCATAATATGGTTAATAATATGCGATAGATTGATAATAATAAGAGTAATGAGTATAGTAATTGTCGTCCTATCGATCATATCTGCATAATATGGTTAATAATATGAGTTAGATTGACAATAGTGAGTGTAATAAGTATAGTAATTGTCGTCTATCGATCATATAAGCATAATATGGCTAATAATATGAGTTAGATTGATAATAATAAGAGTAATAAGTATAGTAATTGTCGTTCTATCGATCATATAAGCATAATATGGCTAATAATATGAGTTAGATTGATAATAATAAGAGTAATGAGTATAGTAATTGTCGTTCTATCGATCATATAATCATAATATGGCTAATAATATGAGTTAGATTGATAATAATAAAAGTAATAAGTATAGTAATTGTCGTTCTATCGATCATATCTGCATAATATGGTTAATAATATGAGTTAGATTGATAATAGTGACTGTAATATGTATAGCAATTGTAGTTCTATTGCTCATATTAGCATAATATGCTTAATAATATGCGTTAGATTGATAATAATAAGAGTAATGAGTATAGTAATTGTCGTTCTATCGATCACATAAGCATAATATGGCTAATAATATGAGTTAGATTGATAATAATAAGAGTAATAAGTATAGTAATTGTCGTTCTATCGATCACATAAGCATAATATGGCTAATAATATGAGGTAGATTGATAATAATAAGAGTAATGAGTATAGTAATTGTCGTTCTATCGATCACATAAGCATAATATGGCTAATAATATGAGTTAGATTGATAATAATAAAAGTAATAAGTATAGTAATTGTCGTTCTATCGATCATATCTGCATAATATGGTTAATAATATGAGTTAGATTGATAATAGTGAGTGTAATAAGTATAGTAATTGTAGTTCTATTGCTCATATAAGCATAATATGGTTAATAAAATGCGTTAGATTCATAATAATAAGAGTAATAAGTATAGTAATTGTCGTTCTAGCGATCATATAAGCATAATATGGCTAATAATATGAGTTAGATTGATAACAATAAGAGTAATAAGTATAGTAATTGTCGTTCTATCGATCATATCTGCATAATATGGTTCATAATATGAGTTAGATTGATAATAGTGAGTGTAATAAGTATAGTAATTGTAGTTCTATTGCTCATATAAGCATAATATGGTTAATAATATGCGATAGATTGATAATAATAAGAGTAATGAGTATAGTAATTGTCGTCCTATCGATCATATCTGCATAATATGGTTAATAATATGAGTTAGATTGACAATAGTGAGTGTAATAAGTATAGTAATTGTCGTCTATCGATCATATAAGCATAATATGGCTAATAATATGAGTTAGATTGATAATAATAAGAGTAATAAGTATAGTAATTGTCGTTCTATCGATCATATAAGCATAATATGGCTAATAATATGAGTTAGATTGATAATAATAAGAGTAATAAGTATAGTAATTGTCGTTCTATCGATCATATAAGCATAATATGGTTAATAATATGCGTTAGATTGATAATAATAAGAGTAATGAGTATAGTAATTGTCGTTCTAGCGATCATATAAGCATAATATGGCTAATAATATGAGTTAGATTGATAATAATAAGAGTATTAAGTATAGTAATTGTCCGTCTATCGATCATATTTGCATAATATGGTTAATAATATGAGTTAGATTGACAATAGTGAGTGTAATAAGTATAGTAGTTGTCGTTCTATCAATCACATAAGCATAATATGGCTAATAATATGAGATAGATGGATAATAATAAGAGTAATAAGTATAGTAATTGTCGTCCTATCGAGCATATCTGCATAATGTGGTTCATAATATGAGTTAGATTGATAACAGTGAGTGTAATAAGTATAGTAATTGTACTTCTATTGCTCATATAAGCATAATATGGTTAATAATATGCGTTAGATTGATAATAATAAGAGTAATGAGTATAGTAATTGTCGTTCTAGCGATCATATAAGCGTAATAGGGCTAATAATATGAGTTAGATTGATAATAATAAGAGTAATAAGTATAGTAATTGTCGTTCTATCGATCATATCTGCATAATATGGTTCATAATATGAGTTAGATTGATAATAGTGAGTGTAATAAGTATAGTAATTGTAGTTCTATTGCTCGTATAAGCATAATATGGGTAGTAATATGCGATAGATTGATAATAATAAGAGTAATAAGTATAGTAATTGTCGTTCTATCGATCACATAAGCATAATATGGCTAATAATGTGAGTTAGATTGATAATAGTAAGAGTAATAAGTATAGTAATTATCGTCCTACCGACCATATAAGCATAATATGGCTAATAATATGAGTTAGATTGATAACAGTGAGTGTAATAAGTATAGTAATTGTCGATCTATCGATCATATAAGCATAATATGGCTAATAATATGGGTTAGATTGATAATGATAAGAGTAATAACTATAGTAATTGTCGTTCTATCGATCATATAAGCATGATATGGCTAATAATATGAGTTAGATTGATTATAATAAGAGTAATAAGTATAGTAATTGTCGTTCTATCGATCATATCTGCATAATATGGTTAATAATATGAGTTTGATTGGTAATGGTGAGTGTACTAAGTATAGTAATTGTAGTTCTATTGCTCATATAAGCATAATATGGTTAATAATATGCGATAGATTGATAGTAATAAGAGTAATGAGTATAGTAATTGCCGTTCTATCGATCACATAAGCATAATATGGCCAATAAAATGAGTTAGATTGATAATAATAAGAGTAATAAGTATAGTAATTGTCGTTCTATCGATCACATAAGCATAATATGGCTAATAATATGAGTTAGATTGATAATGATAAGAGTAACCAGTATAGTAATTGTCGTTCTATCGATCATATAAGCATAATATGGCTAATAATATGAGTTAGATTGATAATAATAAGAGTAATGGGTATAGTAATTGTCGTTCTATCGATCATATAAGCATAATATGGTTAATAATATGAGTTAGATTGGTAATGGTGAGTGTAATAAGTATAGCAATTGTAGTTCTATTGCTCATATAAGCATAATATGGTTAATAATATGCGATAGATTGATAATAATAAGAGCAATGAGTATAGTAATTGTCGTTCTATCGATCATATCTGCATAATATGGTTAATAATATGAGTTAAATTGATAATAGTGAGTGTAATAAGTATTGCAATTGTCGTTCTGTCGTCCATATAAGCATAATATGGCTAATACTACAAGCTAGATTGATAATAATAAGAGTAATAAGTATAGTAATTGTCGTTCTATCGATCACATAAGCATAATATGGCCAATAATATGAGTTAGATTGATAATAGTAAGAGGAATAAGTATAGTAATTGTCGTTCTATCGATCACATAAGCATAATATGGCTAATAATATGAGATAGATCGATAATAGTAAGAGTAATAAGTATAGTGATTATCGTTCTACCGATCATATAAGCATAATATGGCTAATAATATGAGTTAGATTGGTAATGGTGAGTGTAATAAGTATAGTAATTGTAGTTCTATTGCTCATATAAGCATAATATGGTTAATAATATGCGATAGATTGATAATAATAAGAGTAATGAGTATAGTAATTGTCGTCCTATCGATCACATAAGCATAATATGGCTAATAATATGAGTTAGATTGATAATGATAAGAGTAACCAGTATAGTAATTGTCGATCTATCGATCATATAAGCATAATATGGCTAATAATATGAGTTAGATTGATAATAATAAGAGTAATGGGTATAGTAATTGTCGTTCTATCGATCATATAAGCATAATATGGTTAATAATATGAGTTAGATTGGTAATGGTGAGTGTAATAAGTATAGCAATTGTAGTTCTATTGCTCATATAAGCATAATATGTTTAATAATATGCGATAGATTGATAATAATAAGAGCAATGAGTATAGTAATTGTCGTTCTATCGATCATATAAGCATAATATGGCTAATAATATGAGTTAGATTGATAATAATAAGAGTAATGAGAATAGTAATTATCGTTCTATCGATCATATAAGCATAATATGGCTAATAATATGAGTTAGATTGATAATAATAAAAGTAATAAGTATAGTAATTGTCGTTCTATCGATCATATCTGCATAATATGGTTAATAATATGAGTTAGATTGACAATAGTGAGTGTAATAAGTATAGTAATTGTCGTTCTATCGATCACATAAGCATAATATGGCCCATAATATGAGTTAGATTGATAATAGTAAGAGTAATAAGTATAGTAATTGTCGTTCTATCGATCACATAAGCATAATATGGCCAATAATATGAGTTAGATTGATAATAGTAAGAGTAATAAGTATAGTAATTGTCGTTCTATCGATCACATAAGCATAATATGGCTAATAATATTAGTTAGATTGATAATAGTGAGTGTAATAAGTATAGTAATTGTAGTTCTATTGCTCATATAAGCATAATATGGTTAATAATATGCGTTAGATTGATAATAATAAGAGTAATGAGTATAGTAATTGTCGTTCTATCGATCACATAAGCATAATATGGCCAATAATATGAGTTAAATTGATAATAATAAGAGTAATAAGTATAGTAATTGTCGTCTATCGATCATATAAGCATAATATGGCTAATAATATGAGTTAGATTGATAATAATAAGAGTAATAAGTATAGTAATTGTCGTTCTATCGATCATATCTGCATAATATGGTTAATAATATGAGTTAGATTGACAATAGTGAGTGTAATAAGTATAGTAATTGTCGTTCTATCGATCACATAAGCATAATATGGCTAATAATATGAGATAGATGGATAATAGTGACTGTAATAAGTATAGCAATTGTAGTTCTATTGCTCATATTAGCATAATATGGTTCATAGTATGAGTTAGATTGATAACCGTGAGTGTCATAAGTATAGTAATTGTACTTCTATTGCTCATATAAGCATCATATGGTTAATAATATGCGTTAGATTGATAATAATAAGAGTAATGAGTATAGTAATTGTCGTTCTAGCGATCATATAAGCATAATATGGCTAATAATATGAGTTAGATTGATAATAATAAGAATAATAAGTATAGTAATTGTCGTTCTATCGATCATATCTGCATAATATGGTTCATAATATGAGTTAGATTGATAATCGTGAGTGTAATAAGTATAGTAATTGTCGTTCTATCGATCACATAAGCATAATATGGCCAATAATATGAGTTAGATTGATAATAGTAAGAGTAATAAGTATAGTAATTGTCGTTCTATCGATCACATAAGCATAATATGGCTAATAATATGAGTGAGATTGATAATAGTAAGAGTAATAAGTATAGTAATTATCGTTCTACCGATCATATAAGCATAATATGGCTAATAATATGAGTTAGATTGATAACAGTGAGTGTAATAAGTATAGTAATTGGCGATCTATCGATCATATAAGCATAATATGGCTAATAATATGGGTTAGATTGATAATGATAAGAGTAATAACTATAGTAATTGTCGTTCTATCGATCATATAAGCATGATATGGCTAATAATATGAGTTAGATTGATAATAATAAGAGGAATAAGTATAGTAATTGTCGTTCTATCGATCATATCTGCATAATATGGTTAATAATATGGGTTAGATTGGTAATGGTGAGTGTAATAAGTATAGTAATTGTAGTTCTATTGCTCATATAAGCATAATATGGTTAATAATATGCGATAGATTGATAATAATAAGAGCAATGAGAATAGTAATTGTCGTTCTATCGATCATATAAGCATAATATGGCTAATAATATGAGTTAGATTGATAATAATAAGAGTAATGAGTATAGTAATTGTCGTTCTATCGATCATATAAGCATAATATGGCTAATAATATGAGTTAGATTGATAATAATAAAAGTAATAAGTATAGTAATTGTCGTTCTATCGATCATATCTGCATAATATGGTTAATAATATGAGTTAGATTGATAATAGTGAGTGTAATAAGTATAGTAATTGTAGTTCTATTGCTCATATTAGCATAATATGCTTAATAATATGCGTTAGATTGATAATAATAAGAGTAATGAGTATAGTAATTGTCGTTCTATCGATCACATAAGCATTATATGGTTAATAATATGCGTTAGATTGATAATAATAAGAGTAATGAGTATAGTAATTGTCGTTCTAGCGATCATATAAGCATAATATGGCTAATAATATGAGTTAGATTGATAACAATAAGAGTAATAAGTATAGTAACTGTCGTTCTATCGATCATATCTGCATAATATGGTTCATAATATGAGTTAGATTGATAATAGTGAGTGTAATAAGTATAGTAATTGTAGTTCTATTGCTCATATAAGCATAATATGGTTAATAATATGCGATAGATTGATAATAATAAGAGTAATGAGTATAGTAATTTTCGTCCTATCGATCATATCTGCATAATATGGTTAATAATATGAGTTAGATTGACAATAGTGAGTGTAATAAGTATAGTAATTGTCGTCTATCGATCATATAAGCATAATATGGCTAATAATATGAGTTAGATTGATAATAATAAGAGTAATAAGTATAGTAATTGTCGTTCTATCGATCATATAAGCATAATATGGCTAATAATATGAGTTAGATTGATAATAATAAGAGTAATGAGTATAGTAATTGTCGTTCTATCGATCATATAATCATAATATGGCTAATAATATGAGTTAGATTGATAATAATAAAAGTAATAAGTATAGTAATTGTCGTTCTATCGATCATATCTGCATAATATGGTTAATAATATGAGTTAGATTGATAATAGTGACTGTAATATGTATAGCAATTGTAGTTCTATTGCTCATATTAGCATAATATGCTTAATAATATGCGTTAGATTGATAATAATAAGAGTAATGAGTATAGTAATTGTCGTTCTATCGATCACATAAGCATAATATGGCTAATAATATGAGTTAGATTGATAATAATAAGAGTAATAAGTATAGTAATTGTCGTTCTATCGATCACATAAGCATAATATGGCTAATAATATGAGGTAGATTGATAATAATAAGAGTAATGAGTATAGTAATTGTCGTTCTATCGATCACATAAGCATAATATGGCTAATAATATGAGTTAGATTGATAATAATAAAAGTAATAAGTATAGTAATTGTCGTTCTATCGATCATATCTGCATAATATGGTTAATAATATGAGTTAGATTGATAATAGTGAGTGTAATAAGTATAGTAATTGTAGTTCTATTGCTCATATAAGCATAATATGGTTAATAATATGCGTTAGATTCATAATAATAAGAGTAATAAGTATAGTAATTGTCGTTCTAGCGATCATATAAGCATAATATGGCTAATAATATGAGTTAGATTGATAACAATAAGAGTAATAAGTATAGTAATTGTCGTTCTATCGATCATATCTGCATAATATGGTTCATAATATGAGTTAGATTGATAATAGTGAGTGTAATAAGTATAGTAATTGTAGTTCTATTGCTCATATAAGCATAATATGGTTAATAATATGCGATAGATTGATAATAATAAGAGTAATGAGTATAGTAATTGTCGTCCTATCGATCATATCTGCATAATATGGTTAATAATATGAGTTAGATTGACAATAGTGAGTGTAATAAGTATAGTAATTGTCGTCTATCGATCATATAAGCATAATATGGCTAATAATATGAGTTAGATTGATAATAATAAGAGTAATAAGTATAGTAATTGTCGTTCTATCGATCATATAAGCATAATATGGCTAATAATATGAGTTAGATTGATAATAATAAGAGTAATGAGTATAGTAATTGTCGTTCTATCGATCATATAATCATAATATGGCTAATAATATGAGTTAGATTGATAATAATAAAAGTAATAAGTATAGTAATTGTCGTTCTATCGATCATATCTGCATAATATGGTTAATAATATGAGTTAGATTGATAATAGTGACTGTAATAAGTATAGCAATTGTAGTTCTATTGCTCATATTAGCATAATATGGTTAATAATATGCGTTAGATTGATAATAATAAGAGTAATGAGTATAGTAATTGTCGTTCTATCGATCACATAAGCATTATATGGTTAATAATATGCGTTAGATTGATAATAATAAGAGTAATGAGTATAGTAATTGTCGTTCTAGCGATCATATAAGCATAATATGGCTGATAATATGAGTTAGATTGATAACAATAAGAGTAATAAGTATAGTAACTGTCGTTCTATCGATCATATCTGCATAATATGGTTCATAATATGAGTTAGATTGATAATAGTGAGTGTAATAAGTATAGTAATTGTAGTTCTATTGCTCATATAAGCATAATATGGTTAATAATATGCGATAGATTGATAATAATAAGAGTAATGAGTATAGTAATTGTCGTCCTATCGATCATATCTGCATAATATGGTTAATAATATGAGTTAGATTGACAATAGTGAGTGTAATAAGTATAGTAATTGTCGTCTATCGATCATATAAGCATAATATGGCTAATAATATGAGTTAGATTGATAACAATAAGAGTAATAAGTATAGTAATTGTCGTTCTATCGATCATATCTGCATAATATGGTTCATAATATGAGTTAGATTGATAATAGTGAGTGTAATAAGTATAGTAATTGTAGTTCTATTGCTCATATAAGCATAATATGGTTAATAATATGCGATAGATTGATAATAATAAGAGTAATAAGTATAGTAATTGTCGTTCTATCGATCATATCTGCATAATATGGTTAATAATATGAGTTAGATTGATAATAGTGACTGTAATAAGTATAGCAATTGTAGTTCTATTGCTCATATTAGCATAATATGGTTAATAATATGCGTTAGATTGATAATAATAAGAGTAATGAGTATAGTAATTGTCGTTCTATCGATCACATAAGCATAATATGGCTAATAATATGAGTTAGATTGATAATAATAAGAGTAATAAGTATAGTAATTGTCGTTCTATCGATCACATAAGCATAATATGGCTAATAATATGAGGTAGATTGATAATAATAAAAGTAATAAGTATAGTAATTGTCGTTCTATCGATCATATCTGCATAATATGGTTAATAATATGAGTTAGATTGATAATAGTGAGTGTAATAAGTATAGTAATTGTCGTTCTATCGATCACATAAGCATAATATGGCCCATAATATGAGTTAGATTGATAATAGTAAGAGTAATAAGTATAGTAATTGTCGTTCTATCGATCACATAAGCATAATATGGCCAATAATATGAGTTAGATTGATAATAGTAAGAGTAATAAGTATAGTAATTGTCGTTCTATCGATCACATAAGCATAATATGGCTAATAATATTAGTTAGATTGATAATAGTGAGTGTAATAAGTATAGTAATTGTAGTTCTATTGCTCATATAAGCATAATATGGTTAATAATATGCGTTAGATTGATAATAATAAGAGTAATGAGTATAGTAATTGTCGTTCTATCGATCACATAAGCATAATATGGCCAATAATATGAGTTAAATTGATAATAATAAGAGTAATAAGTATAGTAATTGTCGTCTATCGATCATATAAGCATAATATGGCTAATAATATGAGTTAGATTGATAATAATAAGAGTAATAAGTATAGTAATTGTCGTTCTATCGATCATATCTGCATAATATGGTTAATAATATGAGTTAGATTGACAATAGTGAGTGTAATAAGTATAGTAATTGTCGTTCTATCGATCACATAAGCATAATATGGCTAATAATATGAGATAGATGGATAATAATAAGAGTAATAAGTATAGTAATTGTCGTCCTATCGAGCATATCTGCATAATATGGTTCATAGTATGAGTTAGATTGATAACCGTGAGTGTCATAAGTATAGTAATTGTACTTCTATTGCTCATATAAGCATCATATGGTTAATAATATGCGTTAGATTGATAATAATAAGAGTAATGAGTATAGTAATTGTCGTTATAGCGATCATATAAGCATAATATGGCTAATAATATGAGTTAGATTGATAATAATAAGAATAATAAGTATAGTAATTGTCGTTCTATCGATCATATCTGCATAATATGGTTCATAATATGAGTTAGATTGATAATCGTGAGTGTAATAAGTATAGTAATTGTCGTTCTATCGATCACATAAGCATAATATGGCCAATAATATGAGTTAGATTGATAATAGTAAGAGTAATAAGTATAGTAATTGTCGTTCTATCGATCACATAAGCATAATATGGCTAATAATATGAGTGAGATTGATAATAGTAAGAGTAATAAGTATAGTAATTATCGTTCTACCGATCATATAAGCATAATATGGCTAATAATATGAGTTAGATTGATAACAGTGAGTGTAATAAGTATAGTAATTGGCGATCTATCGATCATATAAGCATAATATGGCTAATAATATGGGTTAGATTGATAATGATAAGAGTAATAACTATAGTAATTGTCGTTCTATCGATCATATAAGCATGATATGGCTAATAATATGAGTTAGATTGATAATAATAAGAGGAATAAGTATAGTAATTGTCGTTCTATCGATCATATCTGCATAATATGGTTAATAATATGGGTTAGATTGGTAATGGTGAGTGTAATAAGTATAGTAATTGTAGTTCTATTGCTCATATAAGCATAATATGGTTAATAATATGCGATAGATTGATAATAATAAGAGCAATGAGAATAGTAATTGTCGTTCTATCGATCATATAAGCATAATATGGCTAATAATATGAGTTAGATTGATAATAATAAGAGTAATGAGTATAGTAATTGTCGTTCTATCGATCATATAAGCATAATATGGCTAATAATATGAGTTAGATTGATAATAATAAAAGTAATAAGTATAGTAATTGTCGTTCTATCGATCATATCTGCATAATATGGTTAATAATATGAGTTAGATTGATAATAGTGAGTGTAATAAGTATAGTAATTGTAGTTCTATTGCTCATATTAGCATAATATGCTTAATAATATGCGTTAGATTGATAATAATAAGAGTAATGAGTATAGTAATTGTCGTTCTATCGATCACATAAGCATTATATGGTTAATAATATGCGTTAGATTGATAATAATAAGAGTAATGAGTATAGTAATTGTCGTTCTAGCGATCATATAAGCATAATATGGCTAATAATATGAGTTAGATTGATAACAATAAGAGTAATAAGTATAGTAACTGTCGTTCTATCGATCATATCTGCATAATATGGTTCATAATATGAGTTAGATTGATAATAGTGAGTGTAATAAGTATAGTAATTGTAGTTCTATTGCTCATATAAGCATAATATGGTTAATAATATGCGATAGATTGATAATAATAAGAGTAATGAGTATAGTAATTTTCGTCCTATCGATCATATCTGCATAATATGGTTAATAATATGAGTTAGATTGACAATAGTGAGTGTAATAAGTATAGTAATTGTCGTCTATCGATCATATAAGCATAATATGGCTAATAATATGAGTTAGATTGATAATAATAAGAGTAATAAGTATAGTAATTGTCGTTCTATCGATCATATAAGCATAATATGGCTAATAATATGAGTTAGATTGATAATAATAAGAGTAATGAGTATAGTAATTGTCGTTCTATCGATCATATAATCATAATATGGCTAATAATATGAGTTAGATTGATAATAATAAAAGTAATAAGTATAGTAATTGTCGTTCTATCGATCATATCTGCATAATATGGTTAATAATATGAGTTAGATTGATAATAGTGACTGTAATATGTATAGCAATTGTAGTTCTATTGCTCATATTAGCATAATATGCTTAATAATATGCGTTAGATTGATAATAATAAGAGTAATGAGTATAGTAATTGTCGTTCTATCGATCACATAAGCATAATATGGCTAATAATATGAGTTAGATTGATAATAATAAGAGTAATAAGTATAGTAATTGTCGTTCTATCGATCACATAAGCATAATATGGCTAATAATATGAGGTAGATTGATAATAATAAGAGTAATGAGTATAGTAATTGTCGTTCTATCGATCACATAAGCATAATATGGCTAATAATATGAGTTAGATTGATAATAATAAAAGTAATAAGTATAGTAATTGTCGTTCTATCGATCATATCTGCATAATATGGTTAATAATATGAGTTAGATTGATAATAGTGAGTGTAATAAGTATAGTAATTGTAGTTCTATTGCTCATATAAGCATAATATGGTTAATAATATGCGTTAGATTCATAATAATAAGAGTAATAAGTATAGTAATTGTCGTTCTAGCGATCATATAAGCATAATATGGCTAATAATATGAGTTAGATTGATAACAATAAGAGTAATAAGTATAGTAATTGTCGTTCTATCGATCATATCTGCATAATATGGTTCATAATATGAGTTAGATTGATAATAGTGAGTGTAATAAGTATAGTAATTGTAGTTCTATTGCTCATATAAGCATAATATGGTTAATAATATGCGATAGATTGATAATAATAAGAGTAATGAGTATAGTAATTGTCGTCCTATCGATCATATCTGCATAATATGGATAATAATATGAGTTAGATTGACAATAGTGAGTGTAATAAGTATAGTAATTGTCGTCTATCGATCATATAAGCATAATATGGCTAATAATATGAGTTAGATTGATAATAATAAGAGTAATAAGTATAGTAATTGTCGTTCTATCGATCATATAAGCATAATATGGCTAATAATATGAGTTAGATTGA
This sequence comes from Megachile rotundata, assembly GCF_050947335.1. Classification (NCBI taxonomy): domain Eukaryota; kingdom Metazoa; phylum Arthropoda; class Insecta; order Hymenoptera; family Megachilidae; genus Megachile; species Megachile rotundata. The sequence continues at coordinate 57,612 of NW_027473870.1, forward strand.
TAATAATAAAAGTAATAAGTATAGTAATTGTCGTTCTATCGATCATATCTGCATAATATGGTTAATAATATGAGTTAGATTGATAATAGTGACTGTAATAAGTATAGCAATTGTAGTTCTATTGCTCATATTAGCATAATATGGTTAATAATATGCGTTAGATTGATAATAATAAGAGTAATGAGTATAGTAATTGTCGTTCTATCGATCACATAAGCATTATATGGTTAATAATATGCGTTAGATTGATAATAATAAGAGTAATGAGTATAGTAATTGTCGTTCTAGCGATCATATAAGCATAATATGGCTGATAATATGAGTTAGATTGATAACAATAAGAGTAATAAGTATAGTAACTGTCGTTCTATCGATCATATCTGCATAATATGGTTCATAATATGAGTTAGATTGATAATAGTGAGTGTAATAAGTATAGTAATTGTAGTTCTATTGCTCATATAAGCATAATATGGTTAATAATATGCGATAGATTGATAATAATAAGAGTAATGAGTATAGTAATTGTCGTCCTATCGATCATATCTGCATAATATGGTTAATAATATGAGTTAGATTGACAATAGTGAGTGTAATAAGTATAGTAATTGTCGTCTATCGATCATATAAGCATAATATGGCTAATAATATGAGTTAGATTGATAACAATAAGAGTAATAAGTATAGTAATTGTCGTTCTATCGATCATATCTGCATAATATGGTTCATAATATGAGTTAGATTGATAATAGTGAGTGTAATAAGTATAGTAATTGTAGTTCTATTGCTCATATAAGCATAATATGGTTAATAATATGCGATAGATTGATAATAATAAGAGTAATAAGTATAGTAATTGTCGTTCTATCGATCATATCTGCATAATATGGTTAATAATATGAGTTAGATTGATAATAGTGACTGTAATAAGTATAGCAATTGTAGTTCTATTGCTCATATTAGCATAATATGGTTAATAATATGCGTTAGATTGATAATAATAAGAGTAATGAGTATAGTAATTGTCGTTCTATCGATCACATAAGCATAATATGGCTAATAATATGAGTTAGATTGATAATAATAAGAGTAATAAGTATAGTAATTGTCGTTCTATCGATCACATAAGCATAATATGGCTAATAATATGAGGTAGATTGATAATAATAAGAGTAATGAGTATAGTAATTGTCGTTCTATCGATCACATAAGCATAATATGGCTAATAATATGAGTTAGATTGATAATAATAAAAGTAATAAGTATAGTAATTGTCGTTCTATCGATCATATCTGCATAATATGGTTAATAATATGAGTTAGATTGATAATAGTGAGTGTAATAAGTATAGTAATTGTAGTTCTATTGCTCATATAAGCATAATATGGTTAATAATATGCGTTAGATTCATAATAATAAGAGTAATAAGTATAGTAATTGTCGTTCTAGCGATCATATAAGCATAATATGGCTAATAATATGAGTTAGATTGATAACAATAAGAGTAATAAGTATAGTAATTGTCGTTCTATCGATCATATCTGCATAATATGGTTCATAATATGAGTTAGATTGATAATAGTGAGTGTAATAAGTATAGTAATTGTAGTTCTATTGCTCATATAAGCATAATATGGTTAATAATATGCGATAGATTGATAATAATAAGAGTAATGAGTATAGTAATTGTCGTCCTATCGATCATATCTGCATAATATGGTTAATAATATGAGTTAGATTGACAATAGTGAGTGTAATAAGTATAGTAATTGTCGTCTATCGATCATATAAGCATAATATGGCTAATAATATGAGTTAGATTGATAATAATAAGAGTAATAAGTATAGTAATTGTCGTTCTATCGATCATATAAGCATAATATGGCTAATAATATGAGTTAGATTGATAATAATAAGAGTAATGAGTATAGTAATTGTCGTTCTATCGATCATATAATCATAATATGGCTAATAATATGAGTTAGATTGATAATAATAAAAGTAATAAGTATAGTAATTGTCGTTCTATCGATCATATCTGCATAATATGGTTAATAATATGAGTTAGATTGATAATAGTGACTGTAATAAGTATAGCAATTGTAGTTCTATTGCTCATATTAGCATAATATGGTTAATAATATGCGTTAGATTGATAATAATAAGAGTAATGAGTATAGTAATTGTCGTTCTATCGATCACATAAGCATTATATGGTTAATAATATGCGTTAGATTGATAATAATAAGAGTAATGAGTATAGTAATTGTCGTTCTAGCGATCATATAAGCATAATATGGCTGATAATATGAGTTAGATTGATAACAATAAGAGTAATAAGTATAGTAACTGTCGTTCTATCGATCATATCTGCATAATATGGTTCATAATATGAGTTAGATTGATAATAGTGAGTGTAATAAGTATAGTAATTGTAGTTCTATTGCTCATATAAGCATAATATGGTTAATAATATGCGATAGATTGATAATAATAAGAGTAATGAGTATAGTAATTGTCGTCCTATCGATCATATCTGCATAATATGGTTAATAATATGAGTTAGATTGACAATAGTGAGTGTAATAAGTATAGTAATTGTCGTCTATCGATCATATAAGCATAATATGGCTAATAATATGAGTTAGATTGATAACAATAAGAGTAATAAGTATAGTAATTGTCGTTCTATCGATCATATCTGCATAATATGGTTCATAATATGAGTTAGATTGATAATAGTGAGTGTAATAAGTATAGTAATTGTAGTTCTATTGCTCATATAAGCATAATATGGTTAATAATATGCGATAGATTGATAATAATAAGAGTAATAAGTATAGTAATTGTCGTTCTATCGATCATATCTGCATAATATGGTTAATAATATGAGTTAGATTGATAATAGTGACTGTAATAAGTATAGCAATTGTAGTTCTATTGCTCATATTAGCATAATATGGTTAATAATATGCGTTAGATTGATAATAATAAGAGTAATGAGTATAGTAATTGTCGTTCTATCGATCACATAAGCATAATATGGCTAATAATATGAGTTAGATTGATAATAATAAGAGTAATAAGTATAGTAATTGTCGTTCTATCGATCACATAAGCATAATATGGCTAATAATATGAGGTAGATTGATAATAATAAGAGTAATGAGTATAGTAATTGTCGTTCTATCGATCACATAAGCATAATATGGCTAATAATATGAGTTAGATTGATAATAATAAAAGTAATAAGTATAGTAATTGTCGTTCTATCGATCATATCTGCATAATATGGTTAATAATATGAGTTAGATTGATAATAGTGAGTGTAATAAGTATAGTAATTGTAGTTCTATTGCTCATATAAGCATAATATGGTTAATAATATGCGTTAGATTCATAATAATAAGAGTAATAAGTATAGTAATTGTCGTTCTAGCGATCATATAAGCATAATATGGCTAATAATATGAGTTAGATTGATAACAATAAGAGTAATAAGTATAGTAATTGTCGTTCTATCGTTCATATCTGCATAATATGGTTCATAATATGAGTTAGATTGATAATAGTGAGTGTAATAAGTATAGTAATTGTAGTTCTATTGCTCATATAAGCATAATATGGTTAATAATATGCGATAGATTGATAATAATAAGAGTAATGAGTATAGTAATTGTCGTCCTATCGATCATATCTGCATAATATGGTTAATAATATGAGTTAGATTGACAATAGTGAGTGTAATAAGTATAGTAATTGTCGTCTATCGATCATATAAGCATAATATGGCTAATAATATGAGTTAGATTGATAATAATAAGAGTAATAAGTATAGTAATTGTCGTTCTATCGATCATATAAGCATAATATGGCTAATAATATGAGATAGATTGATAATAATAAGAGTAATGAGTATAGTAATTGTCGTTCTATCGATCATATAAGCATAATATGGCTAATAATATGAGTTAGATTGATAATAATAAAAGTAATAAGTATAGTAATTGTCGTTCTATCGATCATATCTGCATAATATGGTTAATAATATGAGTTAGATTGATAATAGTGACTGTAATAAGTATAGCAATTGTAGTTCTATTGCTCATATTAGCATAATATGGTTAATAATATGCGTTAGATTGATAATAATAAGAGTAATGAGTATAGTAATTGTCGTTCTATCGATCACATAAGCATTATATGGTTAATAATATGCGTTAGATTGATAATAATAAGAGTAATGAGTATAGTAATTGTCGTTCTAGCGATCATATAAGCATAATATGGCTAATAATATGAGTTAGATTGATAACAATAAGAGTAATAAGTATAGTAACTGTCGTTCTATCGATCATATCTGCATAATATGGTTCATAATATGAGTTAGATTGATAATAGTGAGTGTAATAAGTATAGTAATTGTAGTTCTATTGCTCATATAAGCATAATATGGTTAATAATATGCGATAGATTGATAATAATAAGAGTAATGAGTATAGTAATTGTCGTCCTATCGATCATATCTGCATAATATGGTTAATAATATGAGTTAGATTGACAATAGTGAGTGTAATAAGTATAGTAATTGTCGTCTATCGATCATATAAGCATAATATGGCTAATAATATGAGTTAGATTGATAATAATAAGAGTAATAAGTATAGTAATTGTCGTTCTATCGATCATATAAGCATAATATGGCTAATAATATGAGTTAGATTGATAATAATAAGAGTGATGAGTATAGTAATTGTCGTTCTATCGATCATATAATCATAATATGGCTAATAATATGAGTTAGATTGATAATAATAAAAGTAATAAGTATAGTAATTGTCGTTCTATCGATCATATCTGCATAATATGGTTAATAATATGAGTTAGATTGATAATAGTGACTGTAATATGTATAGCAATTGTAGTTCTATTGCTCATATTAGCATAATATGCTTAATAATATGCGTTAGATTGATAATAATAAGAGTAATGAGTATAGTAATTGTCGTTCTATCGATCACATAAGCATAATATGGCTAATAATATGAGTTAGATTGATAATAATAAGAGTAATAAGTATAGTAATTGTCGTTCTATCGATCACATAAGCATAATATGGCTAATAATATGAGGTAGATTGATAATAATAAGAGTAATGAGTATAGTAATTGTCGTTCTATCGATCACATAAGCATAATATGGCTAATAATATGAGTTAGATTGATAATAATAAAAGTAATAAGTATAGTAATTGTCGTTCTATCGATCATATCTGCATAATATGGTTAATAATATGAGTTAGATTGATAATAGTGAGTGTAATAAGTATAGTAATTGTAGTTCTATTGCTCATATAAGCATAATATGGTTAATAATATGCGTTAGATTCATAATAATAAGAGTAATAAGTATAGTAATTGTCGTTCTAGCGATCATATAAGCATAATATGGCTAATAATATGAGTTAGATTGATAACAATAAGAGTAATAAGTATAGTAATTGTCGTTCTATCGATCATATCTGCATAATATGGTTCATAATATGAGTTAGATTGATAATAGTGAGTGTAATAAGTATAGTAATTGTAGTTCTATTGCTCATATAAGCATAATATGGTTAATAATATGCGATAGATTGATAATAATAAGAGTAATGAGTATAGTAATTGTCGTCCTATCGATCATATCTGCATAATATGGTTAATAATATGAGTTAGATTGACAATAGTGAGTGTAATAAGTATAGTAATTGTCGTCTATCGATCATATAAGCATAATATGGCTAATAATATGAGTTAGATTGATAATAATAAGAGTAATAAGTATAGTAATTGTCGTTCTATCGATCATATAAGCATAATATGGCTAATAATATGAGTTAGATTGATAATAATAAGAGTAATAAGTATAGTAATTGTCGTTCTATCGATCATATAAGCATAATATGGTTAATAATATGCGTTAGATTGATAATAATAAGAGTAATGAGTATAGTAATTGTCGTTCTAGCGATCATATAAGCATAATATGGCTAATAATATGAGTTAGATTGATAATAATAAGAGTATTAAGTATAGTAATTGTCCGTCTATCGATCATATTTGCATAATATGGTTAATAATATGAGTTAGATTGACAATAGTGAGTGTAATAAGTATAGTAGTTGTCGTTCTATCAATCACATAAGCATAATATGGCTAATAATATGAGATAGATGGATAATAATAAGAGTAATAAGTATAGTAATTGTCGTCCTATCGAGCATATCTGCATAATGTGGTTCATAATATGAGTTAGATTGATAACAGTGAGTGTAATAAGTATAGTAATTGTACTTCTATTGCTCATATAAGCATAATATGGTTAATAATATGCGTTAGATTGATAATAATAAGAGTAATGAGTATAGTAATTGTCGTTCTAGCGATCATATAAGCGTAATAGGGCTAATAATATGAGTTAGATTGATAATAATAAGAGTAATAAGTATAGTAATTGTCGTTCTATCGATCATATCTGCATAATATGGTTCATAATATGAGTTAGATTGATAATAGTGAGTGTAATAAGTATAGTAATTGTAGTTCTATTGCTCATATAAGCATAATATGGGTAGTAATATGCGATAGATTGATAATAATAAGAGTAATAAGTATAGTAATTGTCGTTCTATCGATCACATAAGCATAATATGGCTAATAATGTGAGTTAGATTGATAATAGTAAGAGTAATAAGTATAGTAATTATCGTCCTACCGACCATATAAGCATAATATGGCTAATAATATGAGTTAGATTGATAACAGTGAGTGTAATAAGTATAGTAATTGTCGATCTATCGATCATATAAGCATAATATGGCTAATAATATGGGTTAGATTGATAATGATAAGAGTAATAACTATAGTAATTGTCGTTCTATCGATCATATAAGCATGATATGGCTAATAATATGAGTTAGATTGATTATAATAAGAGTAATAAGTATAGTAATTGTCGTTCTATCGATCATATCTGCATAATATGGTTAATAATATGAGTTTGATTGGTAATGGTGAGTGTAATAAGTATAGTAATTGTAGTTCTATTGCTCATATAAGCATAATATGGTTAATAATATGCGATAGATTGATAGTAATAAGAGTAATGAGTATAGTAATTGCCGTTCTATCGATCACATAAGCATAATATGGCCAATAAAATGAGTTAGATTGATAATAATAAGAGTAATAAGTATAGTAATTGTCGTTCTATCGATCACATAAGCATAATATGGCTAATAATATGAGTTAGATTGATAATGATAAGAGTAACCAGTATAGTAATTGTCGTTCTATCGATCATATCTGCATAATATGGTTAATAATATGAGTTAGATTGATAATAGTGAGTGTAATAAGTATAGTAATTGTAGTTCTATTGCTCATATAAGCATAATATGGTTAATAATATGCGTTAGATTCATAATAATAAGAGTAATAAGTATAGTAATTGTCGTTCTAGCGATCATATAAGCATAATATGGCTAATAATATGAGTTAGATTGATAACAATAAGAGTAATAAGTATAGTAATTGTCGTTCTATCGATCATATCTGCATAATATGGTTCATAATATGAGTTAGATTGATAATAGTGAGTGTAATAAGTATAGTAATTGTAGTTCTATTGCTCATATAAGCATAATATGGTTAATAATATGCGATAGATTGATAATAATAAGAGTAATGAGTATAGTAATTGTCGTCCTATCGATCATATCTGCATAATATGGTTAATAATATGAGTTAGATTGACAATAGTGAGTGTAATAAGTATAGTAATTGTCGTCTATCGATCATATAAGCATAATATGGCTAATAATATGAGTTAGATTGATAATAATAAGAGTAATAAGTATAGTAATTGTCGTTCTATCGATCATATAAGCATAATATGGCTAATAATATGAGTTAGATTGATAATAATAAGAGTAATGAGTATAGTAATTGTCGTTCTATCGATCATATAATCATAATATGGCTAATAATATGAGTTAGATTGATAATAATAAAGTAATAAGTATAGTAATTGTCGTTCTATCGATCATATCTGCATAATATGGTTAATAATATGAGTTAGATTGATAATAGTGACTGTAATAAGTATAGCAATTGTAGTTCTATTGCTCATATTAGCATAATATGGTTAATAATATGCGTTAGATTGATAATAATAAGAGTAATGAGTATAGTAATTGTCGTTCTATCGATCACATAAGCATTATATGGTTAATAATATGCGTTAGATTGATAATAATAAGAGTAATGAGTATAGTAATTGTCGTTCTAGCGATCATATAAGCATAATATGGCTGATAATATGAGTTAGATTGATAACAATAAGAGTAATAAGTATAGTAACTGTCGTTCTATCGATCATATCTGCATAATATGGTTCATAATATGAGTTAGATTGATAATAGTGAGTGTAATAAGTATAGTAATTGTAGTTCTATTGCTCATATAAGCATAATATGGTTAATAATATGCGATAGATTGATAATAATAAGAGTAATGAGTATAGTAATTGTCGTCCTATCGATCATATCTGCATAATATGGTTAATAATATGAGTTAGATTGACAATAGTGAGTGTAATAAGTATAGTAATTGTCGTCTATCGATCATATAAGCATAATATGGCTAATAATATGAGTTAGATTGATAACAATAAGAGTAATAAGTATAGTAATTGTCGTTCTATCGATCATATCTGCATAATATGGTTCATAATATGAGTTAGATTGATAATAGTGAGTGTAATAAGTATAGTAATTGTAGTTCTATTGCTCATATAAGCATAATATGGTTAATAATATGCGATAGATTGATAATAATAAGAGTAATAAGTATAGTAATTGTCGTTCTATCGATCATATCTGCATAATATGGTTAATAATATGAGTTAGATTGATAATAGTGACTGTAATAAGTATAGCAATTGTAGTTCTATTGCTCATATTAGCATAATATGGTTAATAATATGCGTTAGATTGATAATAATAAGAGTAATGAGTATAGTAATTGTCGTTCTATCGATCACATAAGCATAATATGGCTAATAATATGAGTTAGATTGATAATAATAAGAGTAATAAGTATAGTAATTGTCGTTCTATCGATCACATAAGCATAATATGGCTAATAATATGAGGTAGATTGATAATAATAAGAGTAATGAGTATAGTAATTGTCGTTCTATCGATCACATAAGCATAATATGGCTAATAATATGAGTTAGATTGATAATAATAAAAGTAATAAGTATAGTAATTGTCGTTCTATCGATCATATCTGCATAATATGGTTAATAATATGAGTTAGATTGATAATAGTGAGTGTAATAAGTATAGTAATTGTAGTTCTATTGCTCATATAAGCATAATATGGTTAATAATATGCGTTAGATTCATAATAATAAGAGTAATAAGTATAGTAATTGTCGTTCTAGCGATCATATAAGCATAATATGGCTAATAATATGAGTTAGATTGATAACAATAAGAGTAATAAGTATAGTAATTGTCGTTCTATCGTTCATATCTGCATAATATGGTTCATAATATGAGTTAGATTGATAATAGTGAGTGTAATAAGTATAGTAATTGTAGTTCTATTGCTCATATAAGCATAATATGGTTAATAATATGCGATAGATTGATAATAATAAGAGTAATGAGTATAGTAATTGTCGTCCTATCGATCATATCTGCATAATATGGTTAATAATATGAGTTAGATTGACAATAGTGAGTGTAATAAGTATAGTAATTGTCGTCTATCGATCATATAAGCATAATATGGCTAATAATATGAGTTAGATTGATAATAATAAGAGTAATAAGTATAGTAATTGTCGTTCTATCGATCATATAAGCATAATATGGCTAATAATATGAGATAGATTGATAATAATAAGAGTAATGAGTATAGTAATTGTCGTTCTATCGATCATATAAGCATAATATGGCTAATAATATGAGTTAGATTGATAATAATAAAAGTAATAAGTATAGTAATTGTCGTTCTATCGATCATATCTGCATAATATGGTTAATAATATGAGTTAGATTGATAATAGTGACTGTAATAAGTATAGCAATTGTAGTTCTATTGCTCATATTAGCATAATATGGTTAATAATATGCGTTAGATTGATAATAATAAGAGTAATGAGTATAGTAATTGTCGTTCTATCGATCACATAAGCATTATATGGTTAATAATATGCGTTAGATTGATAATAATAAGAGTAATGAGTATAGTAATTGTCGTTCTAGCGATCATATAAGCATAATATGGCTAATAATATGAGTTAGATTGATAACAATAAGAGTAATAAGTATAGTAACTGTCGTTCTATCGATCATATCTGCATAATATGGTTCATAATATGAGTTAGATTGATAATAGTGAGTGTAATAAGTATAGTAATTGTAGTTCTATTGCTCATATAAGCATAATATGGTTAATAATATGCGATAGATTGATAATAATAAGAGTAATGAGTATAGTAATTGTCGTCCTATCGATCATATCTGCATAATATGGTTAATAATATGAGTTAGATTGACAATAGTGAGTGTAATAAGTATAGTAATTGTCGTCTATCGATCATATAAGCATAATATGGCTAATAATATGAGTTAGATTGATAATAATAAGAGTAATAAGTATAGTAATTGTCGTTCTATCGATCATATAAGCATAATATGGCTAATAATATGAGTTAGATTGATAATAATAAGAGTGATGAGTATAGTAATTGTCGTTCTATCGATCATATAATCATAATATGGCTAATAATATGAGTTAGATTGATAATAATAAAAGTAATAAGTATAGTAATTGTCGTTCTATCGATCATATCTGCATAATATGGTTAATAATATGAGTTAGATTGATAATAGTGACTGTAATATGTATAGCAATTGTAGTTCTATTGCTCATATTAGCATAATATGCTTAATAATATGCGTTAGATTGATAATAATAAGAGTAATGAGTATAGTAATTGTCGTTCTATCGATCACATAAGCATAATATGGCTAATAATATGAGTTAGATTGATAATAATAAGAGTAATAAGTATAGTAATTGTCGTTCTATCGATCACATAAGCATAATATGGCTAATAATATGAGGTAGATTGATAATAATAAGAGTAATGAGTATAGTAATTGTCGTTCTATCGATCACATAAGCATAATATGGCTAATAATATGAGTTAGATTGATAATAATAAAAGTAATAAGTATAGTAATTGTCGTTCTATCGATCATATCTGCATAATATGGTTAATAATATGAGTTAGATTGATAATAGTGAGTGTAATAAGTATAGTAATTGTAGTTCTATTGCTCATATAAGCATAATATGGTTAATAATATGCGTTAGATTCATAATAATAAGAGTAATAAGTATAGTAATTGTCGTTCTAGCGATCATATAAGCATAATATGGCTAATAATATGAGTTAGATTGATAACAATAAGAGTAATAAGTATAGTAATTGTCGTTCTATCGATCATATCTGCATAATATGGTTCATAATATGAGTTAGATTGATAATAGTGAGTGTAATAAGTATAGTAATTGTAGTTCTATTGCTCATATAAGCATAATATGGTTAATAATATGCGATAGATTGATAATAATAAGAGTAATGAGTATAGTAATTGTCGTCCTATCGATCATATCTGCATAATATGGTTAATAATATGAGTTAGATTGACAATAGTGAGTGTAATAAGTATAGTAATTGTCGTCTATCGATCATATAAGCATAATATGGCTAATAATATGAGTTAGATTGATAATAATAAGAGTAATAAGTATAGTAATTGTCGTTCTATCGATCATATAAGCATAATATGGCTAATAATATGAGTTAGATTGATAATAATAAGAGTAATAAGTATAGTAATTGTCGTTCTATCGATCATATAAGCATAATATGGTTAATAATATGCGTTAGATTGATAATAATAAGAGTAATGAGTATAGTAATTGTCGTTCTAGCGATCATATAAGCATAATATGGCTAATAATATGAGTTAGATTGATAATAATAAGAGTATTAAGTATAGTAATTGTCCGTCTATCGATCATATTTGCATAATATGGTTAATAATATGAGTTAGATTGACAATAGTGAGTGTAATAAGTATAGTAGTTGTCGTTCTATCAATCACATAAGCATAATATGGCTAATAATATGAGATAGATGGATAATAATAAGAGTAATAAGTATAGTAATTGTCGTCCTATCGAGCATATCTGCATAATGTGGTTCATAATATGAGTTAGATTGATAACAGTGAGTGTAATAAGTATAGTAATTGTACTTCTATTGCTCATATAAGCATAATATGGTTAATAATATGCGTTAGATTGATAATAATAAGAGTAATGAGTATAGTAATTGTCGTTCTAGCGATCATATAAGCGTAATAGGGCTAATAATATGAGTTAGATTGATAATAATAAGAGTAATAAGTATAGTAATTGTCGTTCTATCGATCATATCTGCATAATATGGTTCATAATATGAGTTAGATTGATAATAGTGAGTGTAATAAGTATAGTAATTGTAGTTCTATTGCTCATATAAGCATAATATGGGTAGTAATATGCGATAGATTGATAATAATAAGAGTAATAAGTATAGTAATTGTCGTTCTATCGATCACATAAGCATAATATGGCTAATAATGTGAGTTAGATTGATAATAGTAAGAGTAATAAGTATAGTAATTATCGTCCTACCGACCATATAAGCATAATATGGCTAATAATATGAGTTAGATTGATAACAGTGAGTGTAATAAGTATAGTAATTGTCGATCTATCGATCATATAAGCATAATATGGCTAATAATATGGGTTAGATTGATAATGATAAGAGTAATAACTATAGTAATTGTCGTTCTATCGATCATATAAGCATGATATGGCTAATAATATGAGTTAGATTGATTATAATAAGAGTAATAAGTATAGTAATTGTCGTTCTATCGATCATATCTGCATAATATGGTTAATAATATGAGTTTGATTGGTAATGGTGAGTGTAATAAGTATAGTAATTGTAGTTCTATTGCTCATATAAGCATAATATGGTTAATAATATGCGATAGATTGATAGTAATAAGAGTAATGAGTATAGTAATTGCCGTTCTATCGATCACATAAGCATAATATGGCCAATAAAATGAGTTAGATTGATAATAATAAGAGTAATAAGTATAGTAATTGTCGTTCTATCGATCACATAAGCATAATATGGCTAATAATATGAGTTAGATTGATAATGATAAGAGTAACCAGTATAGTAATTGTCGTTCTATCGATCATATCTGCATAATATGGTTAATGATATGAGTTAGATTGATAATAGTGAGTGTAATAAGTATAGTAATTGTCGTCTATCGATCATATAAGCATAATATGGCTATTAATATGAGTTAGATTGATAATAATAAGAGTAATAAGTATAGTAATTGTCGTTCTATCGATCATATCTGCATAATATGGTTAATAATATGAGTTAGATTGACAATAGTGAGTGTAATAAGTATAGTAATTGTCGTTCTATCGATCACATAAGCATAATATGGCTAATAATCTGAGATAGATGGATAATAATAAGAATAATAAGTATAGTAATTGTCGTCCTATCGAGCATATCTGCATAATATGGTTCATAGTATGAGTTAGATTGATAACCGTGAGTGTCATAAGTATAGTAATTGTACTTCTATTGCTCATATAAGCATTATATGGTTAATAATATGCGTTAGATTGATAATAATAAGAGTAATGAGTATAGTAATTGTCGTTCTAGCGATCATATAAGCATAATATGGCTAATAATATGAGTTAGATTGATAACAATAAGAGTAATAAGTATAGTAATTGTCGTTCTATCGATCATATCTGCATAATATGGTTCATAATATGAGTTAGATTGATAATAGTGAGTGTAATAAGTATAGTTATTGTAGTTCTATTGCTCATATAAGCATAATATGGTTAATAATATGCGATAGATTGATAATAATAAGAGTAATGAGTATAGTAATTGTCGTCCTATCGATCATATCTGCATAATATGGTTAATAATATGAGTTAGATTGACAATAGTGAGTCTAATAAGTATAGTAATTGTCGTCTATCGATCATATAAGCATAATATGGCTAATAATATGAGTTAGATTGATAATAATAAGAGTAATAAGTATAGTAATTGTCGTTCTATCGATCATATCTGCATAATATGGTTAATAATATGAGTTAAATTGATAATAGTGAGTGTAATAAGTATTGCAATTGTCGTTCTGTCGTCCATATAAGCATAATATGGCTAATACTACAAGCTAGATTGATAATAATAAGAGTAATAAGTATAGTAATTGTCGTTCTATCGATCACATAAGCATAATATGGCCAATAATATGAGTTAGATTGATAATAGTAAGAGGAATAAGTATAGTAATTGTCGTTCTATCGATCACATAAGCATAATATGGCTAATAATATGAGTTAGATTGATAATAGTAAGAGTAATAAGTATAGTGATTATCGTTCTACCGATCATATAAGCATAATATGGCTAATAATATGAGTTAGATTGGTAATGGTGAGTGTAATAAGTATAGTAATTGTAGTTCTATTGCTCATATAAGCATAATATGGTTAATAATATGCGATAGATTGATAATAATAAGAGTAATGAGTATAGTAATTGTCGTCCTATCGATCACATAAGCATAATATGGCTAATAATATGAGTTAGATTGATAATGATAAGAGTAACCAGTATAGTAATTGTCGTTCTATCGATCATATAAGCATAATATGGCTAATAATATGAGTTAGATTGATAATAATAAGAGTAATGGGTATAGTAATTGTCGTTCTATCGATCATATAAGCATAATATGGTTAATAATATGAGTTAGATTGGTAATGGTGAGTGTAATAAGTATAGCAATTGTAGTTCTATTGCTCATATAAGCATAATATGGTTAATAATATGCGATAGATTGATAATAATAAGAGCAATGAGTATAGTAATTGTCGTTCTATCGATCATATCTGCATAATATGGTTAATAATATGAGTTAAATTGATAATAGTGAGTGTAATAAGTATTGCAATTGTCGTTCTGTCGTCCATATAAGCATAATATGGCTAATACTACAAGCTAGATTGATAATAATAAGAGTAATAAGTATAGTAATTGTCGTTCTATCGATCACATAAGCATAATATGGCCAATAATATGAGTTAGATTGATAATAGTAAGAGTAATAAGTATAGTAATTGTCGTTCTATCGATCACATAAGCATAATATGGCTAATAATATGAGTTAGATTGATAATAGTAAGAGTAATAAGTATAGTGATTATCGTTCTACCGATCATATAAGCATAATATGGCTAATAATATGAGTTAGATTGGTAATGGTGAGTGTAATAAGTATAGTAATTGTAGTTCTATTGCTCATATAAGCATAATATGGTTAATAATATGCGATAGATTGATAATAATAAGAGTAATGAGTATAGTAATTGTCGTCCTATCGATCACATAAGCATAATATGGCTAATAATATGAGTTAGATTGATAATGATAAGAGTAACCAGTATAGTAATTGTCGTTCTATCGATCATATAAGCATAATATGGCTAATAATATGAGTTAGATTGATAATAATAAGAGTAATGGGTATAGTAATTGTCGTTCTATCGATCATATAAGCATAATATGGTTAATAATATGAGTTAGATTGGTAATGGTGAGTGTAATAAGTATAGCAATTGTAGTTCTATTGCTCATATAAGCATAATATGGTTAATAATATGCGATAGATTGATAATAATAAGAGCAATGAGTATAGTAATTGTCGTTCTATCGATCATATAAGCATAATATGGCTAATAATATGAGTTAGATTGATAATAATAAGAGTAATGAGAATAGTAATTATCGTTCTATCGATCATATAAGCATAATATGGCTAATAATATGAGTTAGATTGATAATAATAAAAGAAATAAGTATAGTAATTGTCGTTCTATCGATCATATCTGCATAATATGGTTAATAATATGAGTTAGATTGACAATAGTGAGTGTAATAAGTATAGTAATTGTCGTTCTATCGATCACATAAGCATAATATGGCCCATAATATGAGTTAGATTGATAATAGTAAGAGTAATAAGTATAGTAATTGTCGTTCTATCGATCACATAAGCATAATATGGCCAATAATATGAGTTAGATTGATAATAGTAAGAGTAATAAGTATAGTAATTGTCGTTCTATCGATCACATAAGCATAATATGGCTAATAATATTAGTTAGATTGATAATAGTAAGAGTAATAAGTATAGTGATTATCGTTCTACCGATCATATAAGCATAATATGGCTAATAATATGAGTTAGATTGATAATAATAAGAGTAATAAGTATAGTAATTGTCGTTCTATCGATCATAACTGCATAATATGGTTCATAATATGAGTTAGATTGATAATCGTGAGTGTAATAAGTATAGTAATTGTCGTTCTATCGATCACATAAGCATAATATGGCCAATAATATGAGTTAGATTGATAATAGTAAGAGTAATAAGTATAGTAATTGTCGTTCTATCGATCACATAAGCATAATATGGCTAATAATATGAGTTAGATTGATAATAGTAAGAGTAATAAGTATAGTAATTATCGTTCTACCGATCATATAAGCATAATATGGCTAATAATATGAGTTAGATTGATAACAGTGAGTGTAATAAGTATAGTAATTGGCGATCTATCGATCATATAAGCATAATATGGCTAATAATATGGGTTAGATTGATAATGATAAGAGTAATAACTATAGTAATTGTCGTTCTATCGATCATATAAGCATGATATGGCTAATAATATGAGTTAGATTGATAATAATAAGAGTAATAAGTATAGTAATTGTCGTTCTATCGATCATATCTGCATAATATGGTTAATAATATGGGTTAGATTGGTAATGGTGAGTGTAATAAGTATAGTAATTGTAGTTCTATTGCTCATATAAGCATAATATGGTGAATAATATGCGATAGATTGATAATAATAAGAGTAATGAGTATAGTAATTGTCGTCCTATCGAGCATATCTGCATAATATGGTTCATAATATGAGTTAGATTGATAACAGTGAGTGTAATAAGTATAGTAATTGTACTTCTATTGCTCATATAAGCATAATATGGTTAATAATATGCGTTAGATTGATAATAATAAGAGTAATGAGTATAGTAATTGTCGTTCTAGCGATCATATAAGCATAATATGGCTAATAATATGAGTTAGATTGATAATAATAAGAGTAATAAGTATAGTAATTGTCGTTCTATCGATCATATCTGCATAATATGGTTCATAATATGAGTTAGATTGATAATCGTGAGTGTAATAAGTATAGTAATTGTCGTTCTATCGATCACATAAGCATAATATGGCCAATAATATGAGTTAGATTGATAATAGTAAGAGGAATAAGTATAGTAATTGTCGTTCTATCGATCACATAAGCATAATATGGCTAATAATATGAGTTAGATTGATAATAGTAAGAGTAATAAGTATAGTGATTATCGTTCTACCGATCATATAAGCATAATATGGCTAATAATATGAGTTAGATTGGTAATGGTGAGTGTAATAAGTATAGTAATTGTAGTTCTATTGCTCATATAAGCATAATATGGTTAATAATATGCGATAGATTGATAATAATAAGAGTAATGAGTATAGTAATTGTCGTCCTATCGATCACATAAGCATAATATGGCTAATAATATGAGTTAGATTGATAATGATAAGAGTAACCAGTATAGTAATTGTCGTTCTATCGATCATATAAGCATAATATGGCTAATAATATGAGTTAGATTGATAATAATAAGAGTAATGGGTATAGTAATTGTCGTTCTATCGATCATATAAGCATAATATGGTTAATAATATGAGTTAGATTGGTAATGATGAGTGTAATAAGTATAGCAATTGTAGTTCTATTGCCCATATAAGCATAATATGGTTAATAATATGCGATAGATTGTTAATAATAAGAGCAATGAGTATAGTAATTGTCGTTCTATCGATCATATAAGCATAATATGGCTAATAATATGAGTTAGATTGATAATAATAAGAGTAATGAGAATAGTAATTATCGTTCTATCGATCCTATAAGCATAATATGGCTAATAATATGAGTTAGATTGATAATAATAAAAGTAATAAGTATAGTAATTGTCGTTCTATCGATCATATCTGCATAATATGGTTAATAATATGAGTTAGATTGACAATAGTGAGTGTAATAAGTATAGTAATTGTCGTTCTATCGATCACATAAGCATAATATGGCCCATAATATGAGTTAGATTGATAATAGTAAGAGTAATAAGTATAGTAATTGTCGTTCTATCGATCACATAAGCATAATATGGCCAATAATATGAGTTAGATTGATAATAGTAAGAGTAATAAGTATAGTAATTGTCGTTCTATCGATCACATAAGCATAATATGGCTAATAATATTAGTTAGATTGATAATAGTAAGAGTAATAAGTATAGTGATTATCGTTCTACCGATCATATAAGCATAATATGGCTAATAATATGAGTTAGATTGATAATAATAAGAGTAATAAGTATAGTAATTGTCGTTCTATCGATCATAACTGCATAATATGGTTCATAATATGAGTTAGATTGATAATCGTGAGTGTAATAAGTATAGTAATTGTCGTTCTATCGATCACATAAGCATAATATGGCCAATAATATGAGTTAGATTGATAATATTAAGAGTAATAAGTATAGTAATTGTCGTTCTATCGATCACATAAGCATAATATGGCTAATAATATGAGTTAGATTGATAATAGTAAGAGTAATAAGTATAGTAATTATCGTTCTACCGATCATATAAGCATAATATGGCTAATAATATGTGTTAGATTGATAACAGTGAGTGTAATAAGTATAGTAATTGGCGATCTATCGATCATATAAGCATAATATGGCTAATAATATGGGTTAGATTGATAATGATAAGAGTAATAACTATAGTAATTGTCGTTCTATCGATCATATAAGCATGATATGGCTAATAATATGAGTTAGATTGATAATAATAAGAGTAATAAGTATAGTAATTGTCGTTCTATCGATCATATCTGCCTAATATGGTTAATAATATGGGTTAGATTGGTAATGGTGAGTGTAATAAGTATAGTAATTGTAGTTCTATTGCTCATATAAGCATAATATGGTGAATAATATGCGATAGATTGATAATAATAAGAGTAATGAGTATAGTAATTGTCGTCCTATCGAGCATATCTGCATAATATGGTTCATAATATGAGTTAGATTGATAACAGTGAGTGTAATAAGTATAGTAATTGTACTTCTATTGCTCATATAAGCATAATATGGTTAATAATATGCGTTAGATTGATAATAATAAGAGTAATGAGTATAGTAATTGTCGTTCTAGCGATCATATAAGCATAATATGGCTAATAATATGAGTTAGATTGATAATAATAAGAGTAATAAGTATAGTAATTGTCGTTCTATCGATCATATCTGCATAATATGGTTCATAATATGAGTTAGATTGATAATCGTGAGTGTAATAAGTATAGTAATTGTCGTTCTATCGATCACATAAGCATAATATGGCCAATAATATGAGTTAGATTGATAATAGTAAGAGTAATAAGTATAGTAATTGTCGTTCTATCGATCACATAAGCATAATATGGCTAATAATATGAGTTAGATTGATAATAGTAAGAGTAATAAGTATAGTAATTATCGTTCTACCGATCATATAAGCATAATATGGCTAATAATATGAGTTAGATTGATAACAGTGAGTGTAATAAGTATAGTAATTGGCGATCTATCGATCATATAAGCATAATATGGCTAATAATATGGGTTAGATTGATAATGATAAGAGTAATAACTATAGTAATTGTCGTTCTATCGATCATATAAGCATGATATGGCTAATAATATGAGTTAGATTGATAATAATAAGAGGAATAAGTATAGTAATTGTCGTTCTATCGATCATATCTGCATAATATGGTTAATAATATGGGTTAGATTGGTAATGGTGAGTGTAATAAGTATAGTAATTGTAGTTCTATTGCTCATATAAGCATAATATGGTTAATAATATGCGATAGATTGATAATAATAAGAGCAATGAGAATAGTAATTGTCGTTCTATCGATCATATCAGCATAATATGGCTAATAATATGAGTTAGATTGATAATAATAAGAGTAATGAGTATAGTAATTGTCGTTCTATCGATCATATAAGCATAATATGGCTAATAATATGAGTTAGATTGATAATAATAAAAGTAATAAGTATAGTAATTGTCGTTCTATCGATCATATCTGCATAATATGGTTAATAATATGAGTTAGATTGATAATAGTGAGTGTAATAAGTATAGTAATTGTAGTTCTATTGCTCATATAAGCATAATATGGTTAATAATATGCGTTAGATTGATAATAATAAGAGTAATGAGTATAGTAATTGTCGTTCTATCGATCACATAAGCATAATATGGCCAATAATATGAGTTAAATTGATAATAATAAGAGTAATAAGTATAGTAATTGTCGTCTATCGATCATATAAGCATAATATGGCTATTAATATGAGTTAGATTGATAATAATAAGAGTAATAAGTATAGTAATTGTCGTTCTATCGATCATATCTGCATAATATGGTTAATAATATGAGTTAGATTGACAATAGTGAGTGTAATAAGTATAGTAATTGTCGTTCTATCGATCACATAAGCATAATATGGCTAATAATCTGAGATAGATGGATAATAATAAGAATAATAAGTATAGTAATTGTCGTCCTATCGAGCATATCTGCATAATATGGTTCATAGTATGAGTTAGATTGATAACCGTGTGTGTCATAAGTATAGTAATTGTACTTCTATTGCTCATATAAGCATTATATGGTTAATAATATGCGTTAGATTGATAATAATAAGAGTAATGAGTATAGTAATTGTCGTTCTAGCGATCATATAAGCATAATATGGCTAATAATATGAGTTAGATTGATAACAATAAGAGTAATAAGTATAGTAATTGTCGTTCTATCGATCATATCTGCATAATATGGTTCATAATATGAGTTAGATTGATAATAGTGAGTGTAATAAGTATAGTAATTGTAGTTCTATTGCTCATATAAGCATAATATGGTTAATAATATGCGATAGATTGATAATAATAAGAGTAATGAGTATAGTAATTGTCGTCCTATCGATCATATCTGCATAATATGGTTAATAATATGAGTTAGATTGACAATAGTGAGTGTAATAAGAATAGTAATTGTCGTCTATCGATCATATAAGCATAATATGGCTAATAATATGAGTTAGATTGATAATAATAAGAGTAATAAGTATAGTAATTGTCGTTCTATCGATCATATCTGCATAATATGGTTAATAATATGAGTTAAATTGATAATAGTGGGTGTAATAAGTATTGCAATTGTCGTTCTGTCGTCCATATAAGCATAATATGGCTAATACTACAAGCTAGATTGATAATAATAAGAGTAATAAGTATAGTAATTGTCGTTCTATCGATCACATAAGCATAATATGGCCAATAATATGAGTTAGATTGATAATAGTAAGAGGAATAAGTATAGTAATTGTCGTTCTATCGATCACATAAGCATAATATGGCTAATAATATGAGTTAGATTGATAATAGTAAGAGTAATAAGTATAGTGATTATCGTTCTACCGATCATATAAGCATAATATGGCTAATAATATGAGTTAGATTGGTAATGGTGAGTGTAATAAGTATAGTAATTGTAGTTCTATTGCTCATATAAGCATAATATGGTGAATAATGTGCGACAGATTGATAATAATAAGAGTAATGAGTATAGTAATTGTCGTCCTATCGATCACATAAGCATAATATGGCTAATAATATGAGTTAGATTGATAATGATAAGAGTAACCAGAATAGTAATTGTCGTTCTATCGATCATATAAGCATAATATGGCTAATAATATGAGTTAGATTGATAATAATAAGAGTAATGGGTATAGTAATTGTCGTTCTATCGATCATATAAGCATAATATGGTTAATAATATGAGTTAGATTGGTAATGGTGAGTGTAATAAGTATAGCAATTGTAGTTCTATTGCTCATATAAGCATAATATGGTTAATAATATGCGATAGATTGATAATAATAAGAGCAATGAGTATAGTAATTGTCGTTCTATCGATCATATCTGCATAATATGGTTAATAATATGAGTTAAATTGATAATAGTGAGTGTAATAAGTATTGCAATTGTCGTTCTGTCGTCCATATAAGCATAATATGGCTAATACTACAAGCTAGATTGATAATAATAAGAGTAATAAGTATAGTAATTGTCGTTCTATCGATCACATAAGCATAATATGGCCAATAATATGAGTTAGATTGATAATAGTAAGAGGAATAAGTATAGTAATTGTCGTTCTATCGATCACATAAGCATAATATGGCTAATAATATGAGTTAGATTGATAATAGTAAGAGTAATAAGTATAGTGATTATCGTTCTACCGATCATATAAGCATAATATGGCTAATAATATGAGTTAGATTGGTAATGGTGAGTGTAATAAGTATAGTAATTGTAGTTCTATTGCTCATATAAGCATAATATGGTTAATAATATGCGATAGATTGATAATAATAAGAGTAATGAGTATAGTAATTGTCGTCCTATCGATCACATAAGCATAATATGGCTAATAATATGAGTTAGATTGATAATGATAAGAGTAACCAGTATAGTAATTGTCGTTCTATCGATCATATAAGCATAATATGGCTAATAATATGAGTTAGATTGATAATAATAAGAGTAATGGGTATAGTAATTGTCGTTCTATCGATCATATAAGCATAATATGGTTAATAATATGAGTTAGATTGGTAATGGTGAGTGTAATAAGTATAGCAATTGTAGTTCTATTGCTCATATAAGCATAATATGGTTAATAATATGCGATAGATTGATAATAATAAGAGCAATGAGTATAGTAATTGTCGTTCTATCGATCATATAAGCATAATATGGCTAATAATATGAGTTAGATTGATAATAATAAGAGTAATGAGAATAGTAATTATCGTTCTATCGATCATATAAGCATAATATGGCTAATAATATGAGTTAGATTGATAATAATAAAAGTAATAAGTATAGTAATTGTCGTTCTATCGATCATATCTGCATAATATGGTTAATAATATGAGTTAGATTGACAATAGTGAGTGTAATAAGTATAGTAATTGTCGTTCTATCGATCACATAAGCATAATATGGCCCATAATATGAGTTAGATTGATAATAGTAAGAGTAATAAGTATAGTAATTGTCGTTCTATCGATCACATAAGCATAATATGGCCAATAATATGAGTTAGATTGATAATAGTAAGAGTAATAAGTATAGTAATTGTCGTTCTACCGATCATATAAGCATAATATGGCTAATAATATGAGTTAGATTGATAACAGTGAGTGTAATAAGTATAGTAATTGGCGATCTATCGATCATATAAGCATAATATGGCTAATAATATGGGTTAGATTGATAATGATAAGAGTAATAACTATAGTAATTGTCGTTCTATCGATCATATAAGCATGATATGGCTAATAATATGAGTTAGATTGATAATAATAAGAGGAATAAGTATAGTAATTGTCGTTCTATCGATCATATCTGCATAATATGGTTAATAATATGGGTTAGATTGGTAATGGTGAGTGTAATAAGTATAGTAATTGTAGTTCTATTGCTCATATAAGCATAATATGGTTAATAATATGCGATAGATTGATAATAATAAGAGCAATGAGAATAGTAATTGTCGTTCTATCGATCATATAAGCATAATATGGCTAATAATATGAGTTAGATTGATAATAATAAGAGTAATGAGTATAGTAATTGTCGTCCTATCGATCATATCTGCATAATATGGTTAATAATATGAGTTAGATTGACAATAGTGAGTGTAATAAGAATAGTAATTGTCGTCTATCGATCATATAAGCATAATATGGCTAATAATATGAGTTAGATTGATAATAATAAGAGTAATAAGTATAGTAATTGTCGTTCTATCGATCATATCTGCATAATATGGTTAATAATATGAGTTAAATTGATAATAGTGAGTGTAATAAGTATTGCAATTGTCGTTCTGTCGTCCATATAAGCATAATATGGCTAATACTACAAGCTAGATTGATAATAATAAGAGTAATAAGTATAGTAATTGTCGTTCTATCGATCACATAAGCATAATATGGCCAATAATATGAGTTAGATTGATAATAGTAAGAGGAATAAGTATAGTAATTGTCGTTCTATCGATCACATAAGCATAATATGGCTAATAATATGAGTTAGATTGATAATAGTAAGAGTAATAAGTATAGTGATTATCGTTCTACCGATCATATAAGCATAATATGGCTAATAATATGAGTTAGATTGGTAATGGTGAGTGTAATAAGTATAGTAATTGTAGTTCTATTGCTCATATAAGCATAATATGGTTAATAATATGCGATAGATTGATAATAATAAGAGTAATGGGTATAGTAATTGTCGTTCTATCGATCATATAAGCATAATATGGTTAATAATATGAGTTAGATTGGTAATGGTGAGTGTAATAAGTATAGCAATTGTAGTTCTATTGCTCATATAAGCATAATATGGTTAATAATATGCGATAGATTGATAATAATAAGAGCAATGAGTATAGTAATTGTCGTTCTATCGATCATATCTGCATAATATGGTTAATAATATGAGTTAAATTGATAATAGTGAGTGTAATAAGTATTGCAATTGTCGTTCTGTCGTCCATATAAGCATAATATGGCTAATACTACAAGCTAGATTGATAATAATAAGAGTAATAAGTATAGTAATTGTCGTTCTATCGATCACATAAGCATAATATGGCCAATAATATGAGTTAGATTGATAATAGTAAGAGGAATAAGTATAGTAATTGTCGTTCTATCGATCACATAAGCATAATATGGCTAATAATATGAGTTAGATTGATAATAGTAAGAGTAATAAGTATAGTGATTATCGTTCTACCGATCATATAAGCATAATATGGCTAATAATATGAGTTAGATTGGTAATGGTGAGTGTAATAAGTATAGTAATTGAAGTTCTATTGCTCATATAAGCATAATATGGTTAATAATATGCGATAGATTGATAATAATAAGAGTAATGAGTATAGTAATTGTCGTCCTATCGATCACATAAGCATAATATGGCTAATAATATGAGTTAGATTGATAATGATAAGAGTAACCAGTATAGTAATTGTCGTTCTATCGATCATATAAGCATGATATGGCTAATAATATGAGTTAGATTGATAATAATAAGAGTAATAAGTGTAGTAATTGTCGTTCTATCGATCATATCTGCATAATATGGTTAATAATATGGGTTAGATTGGTAATGGTGAGTGTAATAAGTATAGTAATTGTAGTTCTATTGCTCATATAAGCATAATATGGTGAATAATATGCGTTAGATTGATAATAATAAGAGTAATGAGTATAGTAATTGTCGTCCTATCGAGCATATAAGCATAATATGGCTAATAATATGAGTTAGATTGATAATAATAAGAGTAATAAGTATAGTAATTGTCGTTCTATCGATCATATCTGCATAATATGGTTCATAATATGAGTTAGATTGATAATCGTGAGTGTAATAAGTATAGTAATTGTCGTTCTATCGATCACATAAGCATAATATGGCCAATAATATGAGTTAGATTGATAATAGTAAGAGGAATAAGTATAGTAATTGTCGTTCTATCGATCACATAAGCATAATATGGCTAATAATATGAGTTAGATTGATAATAGTAAGAGTAATAAGTATAGTGATTATCGTTCTACCGATCATATAAGCATAATATGGCTAATAATATGAGTTAGATTGGTAATGGTGAGTGTAATAAGTATAGTAATTGTAGTTCTATTGCTCATATAAGCATAATATGGTTAATAATATGCGATAGATTGATAATAATAAGAGTAATGAGTATAGTAATTGTCGTCCTATCGATCACATAAGCATAATATGGCTAATAATATGAGTTAGATTGATAATGATAAGAGTAACCAGTATAGTAATTGTCGTTCTATCGATCATATAAGCATAATATGGCTAATAATATGAGTTAGATTGATAATAATAAGAGTAATGGGTATAGTAATTGTCGTTCTATCGATCATATAAGCATAATATGGTTAATAATATGAGTTAGATTGGTAATGATGAGTGTAATAAGTATAGCAATTGTAGTTCTATTGCCCATATAAGCATAATATGGTTAATAATATGCGATAGATTGTTAATAATAAGAGCAATGAGTATAGTAATTGTCGTTCTATCGATCATATAAGCATAATATGGCTAATAATATGAGTTAGATTGATAATAATAAGAGTAATGAGAATAGTAATTATCGTTCTATCGATCATATAAGCATAATATGGCTAATAATATGAGTTAGATTGATAATAATAAAAGTAATAAGTATAGTAATTGTCGTTCTATCGATCATATCTGCATAATATGGTTAATAATATGAGTTAGATTGACAATAGTGAGTGTAATAAGTATAGTAATTGTCGTTCTATCGATCACATAAGCATAATATGGCCCATAATATGAGTTAGATTGATAATAGTAAGAGTAATAAGTATAGTAATTGTCGTTCTATCGATCACATAAGCATAATATGGCCAATAATATGAGTTAGATTGATAATAGTAAGAGTAATAAGTATAGTAATTGTCGTTCTATCGATCACATAAGCATAATATGGCTAATAATATTAGTTAGATTGATAATAGTAAGAGTAATAAGTATAGTGATTATCGTTCTACCGATCATATAAGCATAATATGGCTAATAATATGAGTTAGATTGATAATAATAAGAGTAATAAGTATAGTAATTGTCGTTCTATCGATCACATAAGCATAATATGGCCAATAATATGAGTTAGATTGATAATATTAAGAGTAATAAGTATAGTAATTGTCGTTCTATCGATCACATAAGCATAATATGGCTAATAATATGAGTTAGATTGATAATAGTAAGAGTAATAAGTATAGTAATTATCGTTCTACCGATCATATAAGCATAATATGGCTAATAATATGAGTTAGATTGATAACAGTGAGTGTAATAAGTATAGTAATTGGCGATCTATCGATCATATAAGCATAATATGGCTAATAATATGGGTTAGATTGATAATGATAAGAGTAATAACTATAGTAATTGTCGTTCTATCGATCATATAAGCATGATATGGCTAATAATATGAGTTAGATTGATAATAATAAGAGTAATAAGTATAGTAATTGTCGTTCTATCGATCATATCTGCCTAATATGGTTAATAATATGGGTTAGATTGGTAATGGTGAGTGTAATAAGTATAGTAATTGTAGTTCTATTGCTCATATAAGCATAATATGGTGAATAATATGCGATAGATTGATAATAATAAGAGTAATGAGTATAGTAATTGTCGTCCTATCGAGCATATCTGCATAATATGGTTCATAATATGAGTTAGATTGATAACAGTGAGTGTAATAAGTATAGTAATTGTACTTCTATTGCTCATATAAGCATAATATGGTTAATAATATGCGTTAGATTGATAATAATAAGAGTAATGAGTATAGTAATTGTCGTTCTAGCGATCATATAAGCATAATATGGCTAATAATATGAGTTAGATTGATAATAATAAGAGTAATAAGTATAGTAATTGTCGTTCTATCGATCATATCTGCATAATATGGTTCATAATATGAGTTAGATTGATAATCGTGAGTGTAATAAGTATAGTAATTGTCGTTCTATCGATCACATAAGCATAATATGGCCAATAATATGAGTGAGATTGATAATAGTAAGAGTAATAAGTATAGTAATTGTCGTTCTATCGATCACATAAGCATAATATGGCTAATAATATGAGTTAGATTGATAATAGTAAGAGTAATAAGTATAGTAATTATCGTTCTACCGATCATATAAGCATAATATGGCTAATAATATGAGTTAGATTGATAACAGTGAGTGTAATAAGTATAGTAATTGGCGATCTATCGATCATATAAGCATAATATGGCTAATAATATGGGTTAGATTGATAATGATAAGAGTAATAACTATAGTAATTGTCGTTCTATCGATCATATAAGCATGATATGGCTAATAATATGAGTTAGATTGATAATAATAAGAGGAATAAGTATAGTAATTGTCGTTCTATCGATCATATCTGCATAATATGGTTAATAATATGGGTTAGATTGGTAATGGTGAGTGTAATAAGTATAGTAATTGTAGTTCTATTGCTCATATAAGCATAATATGGTTAATAATATGCGATAGATTGATAATAATAAGAGCAATGAGAATAGTAATTGTCGTTCTATCGATCATATCAGCATAATATGGCTAATAATATGAGTTAGATTGATAATAATAAGAGTAATGAGTATAGTAATTGTCGTTCTATCGATCATATAAGCATAATATGGCTAATAATATGAGTTAGATTGATAATAATAAAAGTAATAAGTATAGTAATTGTCGTTCTATCGATCATATCTGCATAATATGGTTAATAATATGAGTTAGATTGATAATAGTGAGTGTAATAAGTATAGTAATTGTAGTTCTATTGCTCATATAAGCATAATATGGTTAATAATATGCGTTAGATTGATAATAATAAGAGTAATGAGTATAGTAATTGTCGTTCTATCGATCACATAAGCATAATATGGCCAATAATATGAGTTAAATTGATAATAATAAGAGTAATAAGTATAGTAATTGTCGTCTATCGATCATATAAGCATAATATGGCTATTAATATGAGTTAGATTGATAATAATAAGAGTAATAAGTATAGTAATTGTCGTTCTATCGATCATATCTGCATAATATGGTTAATAATATGAGTTAGATTGACAATAGTGAGTGTAATAAGTATAGTAATTGTCGTTCTATCGATCACATAAGCATAATATGGCTAATAATCTGAGATAGATGGATAATAATAAGAATAATAAGTATAGTAATTGTCGTCCTATCGAGCATATCTGCATAATATGGTTCATAGTATGAGTTAGATTGATAACCGTGAGTGTCATAAGTATAGTAATTGTACTTCTATTGCTCATATAAGCATTATATGGTTAATAATATGCGTTAGATTGATAATAATAAGAGTAATGAGTATAGTAATTGTCGTTCTAGCGATCATATAAGCATAATATGGCTAATAATATGAGTTAGATTGATAACAATAAGAGTAATAAGTATAGTAATTGTCGTTCTATCGATCATATCTGCATAATATGGTTCATAATATGAGTTAGATTGATAATAGTGAGTGTAATAAGTATAGTAATTGTAGTTCTATTGCTCATATAAGCATAATATGGTTAATAATATGCGATAGATTGATAATAATAAGAGTAATGAGTATAGTAATTGTCGTCCTATCGATCATATCTGCATAATATGGTTAATAATATGAGTTAGATTGACAATAGTGAGTGTAATAAGAATAGTAATTGTCGTCTATCGATCATATAAGCATAATATGGCTAATAATATGAGTTAGATTGATAATAATAAGAGTAATAAGTATAGTAATTGTCGTTCTATCGATCATATCTGCATAATATGGTTAATAATATGAGTTAAATTGATAATAGTGAGTGTAATAAGTATTGCAATTGTCGTTCTGTCGTCCATATAAGCATAATATGGCTAATACTACAAGCTAGATTGATAATAATAAGAGTAATAAGTATAGTAATTGTCGTTCTATCGATCACATAAGCATAATATGGCCAATAATATGAGTTAGATTGATAATAGTAAGAGGAATAAGTATAGTAATTGTCGTTCTATCGATCACATAAGCATAATATGGCTAATAATATGAGTTAGATTGATAATAGTAAGAGTAATAAGTATAGTGATTATCGTTCTACCGATCATATAAGCATAATATGGCTAATAATATGAGTTAGATTGGTAATGGTGAGTGTAATAAGTATAGTAATTGTAGTTCTATTGCTCATATAAGCATAATATGGTGAATAATGTGCGATAGATTGATAATAATAAGAATAATGAGTATAGTAATTGTCGTCCTATCGATCACATAAGCATAATATGGCTAATAATATGAGTTAGATTGATAATGATAAGAGTAACCAGTATAGTAATTGTCGTTCTATCGATCATATAAGCATAATATGGCTAATAATATGAGTTAGATTGATAATAATAAGAGTAATGGGTATAGTAATTGTCGTTCTATCGATCATATAAGCATAATATGGTTAATAATATGAGTTAGATTGGTAATGGTGAGTGTAATAAGTATAGCAATTGTAGTTCTATTGCTCATATAAGCATAATATGGTTAATAATATGCGATAGATTGATAATAATAAGAGCAATGAGTATAGTAATTGTCGTTCTATCGATCATATCTGCATAATATGGTTAATAATATGAGTTAAATTGATAATAGTGAGTGTAATAAGTATTGCAATTGTCGTTCTGTCGTCCATATAAGCATAATATGGCTAATACTACAAGCTAGATTGATAATAATAAGAGTAATAAGTATAGTAATTGTCGTTCTATCGATCACATAAGCATAATATGGCCAATAATATGAGTTAGATTGATAATAGTAAGAGGAATAAGTATAGTAATTGTCGTTCTACCGATCATATAAGCATAATATGGCTAATAATATGAGTTAGATTGATAACAGTGAGTGTAATAAGTATAGTAATTGGCGATCTATCGATCATATAAGCATAATATGGCTAATAATATGGGTTAGATTGATAATGATAAGAGTAACCAGTATAGTAATTGTCGTTCTATCGATCATATAAGCATAATATGGCTAATAATATGAGTTAGATTGATAATAATAAGAGTAATGGGTATAGTAATTGTCGTTCTATCGATCATATAAGCATAATATGGTTAATAATATGAGTTAGATTGGTAATGGTGAGTGTAATAAGTATAGCAATTGTAGTTCTATTGCTCATATAAGCATAATATGGTTAATAATATGCGATAGATTGATAATAATAAGAGCAATGAGTATAGTAATTGTCGTTCTATCGATCATATAAGCATAATATGGCTAATAATATGAGTTAGATTGATAATAATAAGAGTAATGAGAATAGTAATTATCGTTCTATCGATCATATAAGCATTATATGGCTAATAATATGAGTTAGATTGATAATAATAAAAGTAATAAGTATAGTAATTGTCGTTCTATCGATCATATCTGCATAATATGGTTAATAATATGAGTTAGATTGACAATAGTGAGTGTAATAAGTATAGTAATTGTCGTTCTATCGATCACATAAGCATAATATGGCCCATAATATGAGTTAGATTGATAATAGTAAGAGTAATAAGTATAGTAATTGTCGTTCTATCGATCACATAAGCATAATATGGCCAATAATATGAGTTAGATTGATAATAGTAAGAGTAATAAGTATAGTAATTGTCGTTCTACCGATCATATAAGCATAATATGGCTAATAATATGAGTTAGATTGATAACAGTGAGTGTAATAAGTATAGTAATTGGCGATCTATCGATCATATAAGCATAATATGGCTAATAATATGGGTTAGATTGATAATGATAAGAGTAATAACTATAGTAATTGTCGTTCTATCGATCATATAAGCATGATATGGCTAATAATATGAGTTAGATTGATAATAATAAGAGTAATAAGTATAGTAATTGTCGTTCTATCGATCATATCTGCATAATATGGTTAATAATATGGGTTAGATTGGTAATGGTGAGTGTAATAAGTATAGTAATTGTAGTTCTATTGCTCATATAAGCATAATATGGTGAATAATATGCGATAGATTGATAATAATAAGAGTAATGAGTATAGTATTTGTCGTCCTATCGAGCATATCTGCATAATATGGTTCATAATATGAGTTAGATTGATAACAGTGAGTGTAATAAGTATAGTAATTGTACTTCTATTGCTCATATAAGCATAATATGGTTAATAATATGCGTTAGATTGATAATAATAAGAGTAATGAGTATAGTAATTATCGTTCTACCGATCATATAAGCATAATATGGCTAATAATATGAGTTAGATTGATAACAGTGAGTGTAATAAGTATAGTAATTGGCGATCTATCGATCATATAAGCATAATATGGCTAATAATATGGGTTAGATTGATAATGATAAGAGTAATAACTATAGTAATTGTCGTTCTATCGATCATATAAGCATGATATGGCTAATAATATGAGTTAGATTGATAATAATAAGAGGAATAAGTATAGTAATTGTCGTTCTATCGATCATATCTGCATAATATGGTTAATAATATGGGTTTGATTGGTAATGGTGAGTGTAATAAGTATAGTAATTGTAGTTCTATTGCTCATATAAGCATAATATGGTTAATAATATGCGATAGATTGATAATAATAAGAGCAATGAGAATAGTAATTGTCGTTCTATCGATCATATAAGCATAATATGGCTAATAATATGAGTTAGATTGATAATAATAAGAGTAATGAGTATAGTAATTGTCGTCCTATCGATCATATCTGCATAATATGGTTAATAATATGAGTTAGATTGACAATAGTGAGTGTAATAAGAATAGTAATTGTCGTCTATCGATCATATAAGCATAATATGGCTAATAATATGAGTTAGATTGATAATAATAAGAGTAATAAGTATAGTAATTGTCGTTCTATCGATCATATCTGCATAATATGGTTAATAATATGAGTTAAATTGATAATAGTGAGTGTAATAAGTATTGCAATTGTCGTTCTGTCGTCCATATAAGCATAATATGGCTAATACTACAAGCTAGATTGATAATAATAAGAGTAATAAGTATAGTAATTGTCGTTCTATCGATCACATAAGCATAATATGGCCAATAATATGAGTTAGATTGATAATAGTAAGAGGAATAAGTATAGTAATTGTCGTTCTATCGATCACATAAGCATAATATGGCTAATAATATGAGTTAGATTGATAATAGTAAGAGTAATAAGTATAGTGATTATCGTTCTACCGATCATATAAGCATAATATGGCTAATAATATGAGTTAGATTGGTAATGGTGAGTGTAATAAGTATAGTAATTGTAGTTCTATTGCTCATATAAGCATAATATGGTGAATAATGTGCGATAGATTGATAATAATAAGAGTAATGAGTATAGTAATTGTCGTCCTATCGAGCATATCTGCATAATATGGTTCATAATATGAGTTAGATTGATAACAGTGAGTGTAGTAAGTATAGTAATTGTACTTCTATTGCTCATATAAGCATAATATGGTTAATAATATGCGTTAGATTGATAATAATAAGAGTAATGGGTATAGTAATTGTCGTTCTAGCGATCATATAAGCATAATATGGCTAATAATATGAGTTAGATTGATAATAATAAGAGTAATAAGTATAGTAATTGTCGTTCTATCGATCATATCTGCATAATATGGTTCATAATATGAGTTAGATTGATAATCGTGAGTGTAATAAGTATAGTAATTGTCGCTCTATCGATCACATAAGCATAATATGGCCAATAATATGAGTTAGATTGATAATAGTAAGAGTAATAAGTATAGTAATTGTCGTTCTATCGATCACATAAGCATAATATGGCTAATAATATGAGTTAGATTGATAATAGTAAGAGTAATAAGTATAGTAATTATGGTTCTACCGATCATATAAGCATAATATGGCTAATAATATGAGTTAGATTGATAACAGTGAGTGTAATAAGTATAGTAATTGGCGATCTATCGATCATATAAGCATAATATGGCTAATAATATGGGTTAGATTGATAATGATAAGAGTAATAACTATAGTAATTGTCGTTCTATCGATCATATAAGCATGATATGGCTAATAATATGAGTTAGATTGATAATAATAAGAGGAATAAGTATAGTAATTGTCGTTCTATCGATCATATCTGCATAATATGGTTAATAATATGGGTTAGATTGGTAATGGTGAGTGTAATAAGTATAGTAATTGTAGTTCTATTGCTCATATAAGCATAATATGGTTAATAATATGCGATAGATTGATAATAATAAGAGCAATGAGAATAGTAATTGTCGTTCTATCGATCATATCAGCATAATATGGCTAATAATATGAGTTAGATTGATAATAATAAGAGTAATGAGTATAGTAATTGTCGTTCTATCGATCATATAAGCATAATATGGCTAATAATATGAGTTAGATTGATAATAATAAAAGTAATAAGTATAGTAATTGTCGTTCTATCGATCATATCTGCATAATATGGTTAATAATATGAGTTAGATTGATAATAGTGAGTGTAATAAGTATAGTAATTGTAGTTCTATTGCTCATATAAGCATAATATGGTTAATAATATGCGTTAGATTGATAATAATAAGAGTAATGAGTATAGTAATTGTCGTTCTATCGATCACATAAGCATAATATGGCCAATAATATGAGTTAAATTGATAATAATAAGAGTAATAAGTATAGTAATTGTCGTCTATCGATCATATAAGCATAATATGGCTATTAATATGAGTTAGATTGATAATAATAAGAGTAATAAGTATAGTAATTGTCGTTCTATCGATCATATCTGCATAATATGGTTAATAATATGAGTTAGATTGACAATAGTGAGTGTAATAAGTATAGTAATTGTCGTTCTATCGATCACATAAGCATAATATGGCTAATAATCTGAGATAGATGGATAATAATAAGAATAATAAGTATAGTAATTGTCGTCCTATCGAGCATATCTGCATAATATGGTTCATAGTATGAGTTAGATTGATAACCGTGAGTGTCATAAGTATAGTAATTGTACTTCTATTGCTCATATAAGCATTATATGGTTAATAATATGCGTTAGATTGATAATAATAAGAGTAATGAGTATAGTAATTGTCGTTCTAGCGATCATATAAGCATAATATGGCTAATAATATGAGTTAGATTGATAACAATAAGAGTAATAAGTATAGTAATTGTCGTTCTATCGATCATATCTGCATAATATGGTTCATAATATGAGTTAGATTGATAATAGTGAGTGTAATAAGTATAGTAATTGTAGTTCTATTGCTCATATAAGCATAATATGGTTAATAATATGCGATAGATTGATAATAATAAGAGTAATGAGTATAGTAATTGTCGTCCTATCGATCATATCTGCATAATATGGTTAATAATATGAGTTAGATTGACAATAGTGAGTGTAATAAGAATAGTAATTGTCGTCTATCGATCATATAAGCATAATATGGCTAATAATATGAGTTAGATTGATAATAATAAGAGTAATAAGTATAGTAATTGTCGTTCTATCGATCATATCTGCATAATATGGTTAATAATATGAGTTAAATTGATAATAGTGAGTGTAATAAGTATTGCAATTGTCGTTCTGTCGTCCATATAAGCATAATATGGCTAATACTACAAGCTAGATTGATAATAATAAGAGTAATAAGTATAGTAATTGTCGTTCTATCGAACACATAAGCATAATATGGCCAATAATATGAGTTAGATTGATAATAGTAAGAGGAATAAGTATAGTAATTGTCGTTCTATCGATCACATAAGCATAATATGGCTAATAATATGAGTTAGATTGATAATAGTAAGAGTAATAAGTATAGTGATTATCGTTCTACCGATCATATAAGCATAATATGGCTAATAATATGAGTTAGATTGGTAATGGTGAGTGTAATAAGTATAGTAATTGTAGTTCTATTGCTCATATAAGCATAATATGGTGAATAATGTGCGATAGATTGATAATAATAAGAGTAATGAGTATAGTAATTGTCGTCCTATCGATCACATAAGCATAATATGGCTAATAATATGAGTTAGATTGATAATGATAAGAGTAACCAGTATAGTAATTGTCGTTCTATCGATCATATAAGCATAATATGGCTAATAATATGAGTTAGATTGATAATAATAAGAGTAATGGGTATAGTAATTGTCGTTCTATCGATCATATAAGCATAATATGGTTAATAATATGAGTTAGATTGGTAATGGTGAGTGTAATAAGTATAGCAATTGTAGTTCTATTGCTCATATAAGCATAATATGGTTAATAATATGCGATAGATTGATAATAATAAGAGCAATGAGTATAGTAATTGTCGTTCTATCGATCATATCTGCATAATATGGTTAATAATATGAGTTAAATTGATAATAGTGAGTGTAATATGTATTGCAATTGTCGTTCTGTCGTCCATATAAGCATAATATGGCTAATACTACAAGCTAGATTGATAATAATAAGAGTAATAAGTATAGTAATTGTCGTTCTATCGATCACATAAGCATAATATGGCCAATAATATGAGTTAGATTGATAATAGTAAGAGGAATAAGTATAGTAATTGTCGTTCTATCGATCACATAAGCATAATATGGCTAATAATATGAGTTAGATTGATAATAGTAAGAGTAATAAGTATAGTGATTATCGTTCTACCGATCATATAAGCATAATATGGCTAATAATATGAGTTAGATTGGTAATGGTGAGTGTAATAAGTATAGTAATTGTAGTTCTATTGCTCATATAAGCATAATATGGTTAATAATATGCGATAGATTGATAATAATAAGAGTAATGAGTATAGTAATTGTCGTCCTATCGATCACATAAGCATAATATGGCTAATAATATGAGTTAGATTGATAATGATAAGAGTAACCAGTATAGTAATTGTCGTTCTATCGATCATATAAGCATAATATGGCTAATAATATGAGTTAGATTGATAATAATAAGAGTAATGGGTATAGTAATTGTCGTTCTATCGATCATATAAGCATAATATGGTTAATAATATGAGTTAGATTGGTAATGGTGAGTGTAATAAGTATAGCAATTGTAGTTCTATTGCTCATATAAGCATAATATGGTTAATAATATGCGATAGATTGATAATAATAAGAGCAATGAGTATAGTAATTGTCGTTCTATCGATCATATAAGCATAATATGGCTAATAATATGAGTTAGATTGATAATAATAAGAGTAATGAGAATAGTAATTATCGTTCTATCGATCATATAAGCATAATATGGCTAATAATATGAGTTAGATTGATAATAATAAAAGTAATAAGTATAGTAATTGTCGTTCTATCGATCATATCTGCATAATATGGTTAATAATATGAGTTAGATTGACAATAGTGAGTGTAATAAGTATAGTAATTGTCGTTCTATCGATCACATAAGCATAATATGGCCCATAATATGAGTTAGATTGATAATAGTA
Source organism: Megachile rotundata (assembly GCF_050947335.1). Taxonomy (NCBI): domain Eukaryota; kingdom Metazoa; phylum Arthropoda; class Insecta; order Hymenoptera; family Megachilidae; genus Megachile; species Megachile rotundata. Next base: position 95,363 of record NW_027473870.1, read on the forward strand.
AGAGTAATAAGTATAGTAATTGTCGTTCTATCGATCACATAAGCATAATATGGCCAATAATATGAGTTAGATTGATAATAGTAAGAGTAATAAGTATAGTAATTGTCGTTCTACCGATCATATAAGCATAATATGGCTATTAATATGAGTTAGATTGATAACAGTGAGTGTAATAAGTATAGTAATTGGCGATCTATCGATCATATAAGCATAATATGGCTAATAATATGGGTTAGATTGATAATGATAAGAGTAATAACTATAGTAATTGTCGTTCTATCGATCATATAAGCATGATATGGCTAATAATATGAGTTAGATTGATAATAATAAGAGTAATAAGTATAGTAATTGTCGTTCTATCGATCATATCTGCATAATATGGTTAATAATATGGGTTAGATTGGTAATGGTGAGTGTAATAAGTATAGTAATTGTAGTTCTATTGCTCATATAAGCATAATATGGTGAATAATATGCGATAGATTGATAATAATAAGAGTAATGAGTATAGTAATTGTCGTCCTATCGAGCATATCTGCATAATATGGTTCATAATATGAGTTAGATTGATAACAGTGAGTGTAATAAGTATAGTAATTGTACTTCTATTGCTCATATAAGCATAATATGGTTAATAATATGCGTTAGATTGATAATAATAAGAGTAATGAGTATAGTAATTGTCGTTCTAGCGATCATATAAGCATAATATGGCTAATAATATGAGTTAGATTGATAATAATAAGAGTAATAAGTATAGTAATTGTCGTTCTATCGATCATATCTGCATAATATGGTTCATAATATGAGTTAGATTGAAAATCGTGAGTGTAATAAGTATAGTAATTGTCGTTCTATCGATCACATAAGCATAATATGGCCAATAATATGAGTTAGATTGATAAGAGTAAGAGTAATAAGTATAGTAATTGTCGTTCTATCGATCACATAAGCATAATATGGCTAATAATATGAGTTAGATTGATAATAGTAAGAGTAATAAGTATAGTAATTATCGTTCTACCGATCATATAAGCATAATATGGCTAATAATATGAGTTAGATTGATAACAGTGAGTGTAATAAGTATAGTAATTGGCGATCTATCGATCTTATAAGCATAATATGGCTAATAATATGGGTTAGATTGATAATGATAAGAGTAATAACTATAGTAATTGTCGTTCTATCGATCATATAAGCATGATATGGCTAATAATATGAGTTAGATTGATAATAATAAGAGGAATAAGTATAGTAATTGTCGTTCTATCGATCATATCTGCATAATATGGTTAATAATATGGGTTAGATTGGTAATGGTGAGTGTAATAAGTATAGTAATTGTAGTTCTATTGCTCATATAAGCATAATATGGTTAATAATATGCGATAGATTGATAATAATAAGAGCAATGAGAATAGTAATTGTCGTTCTATCGATCATATAAGCATAATATGGCTAATAATATGAGTTAGATTGATAATAATAAGAGTAATGAGTATAGTAATTGTCGTTCTATCGATCATATAAGCATAATATGGCTAATAATATGAGTTAGATTGATAATAATAAAAGTAATAAGTATAGTAATTGTCGTTCTATCGATCATATCTGCATAATATGGTTAATAATATGAGTTAGATTGATAATAGTGAGTGTAATAAGTATAGTAATTGTAGTTCTATTGCTCATATAAGCATAATATGGTTAATAATATGCGTTAGATTGATAATAATAAGAGTAATGAGTATAGTAATTGTCGTTCTATCGATCACATAAGCATAATATGGCCAATAATATGAGTTAAATTGATAATAATAAGAGTAATAAGTATAGTAATTGTCGTCTATCGATCATATAAGCATAATATGGCTAATAATATGAGTTAGATTGATAATAATAAGAGTAATAAGTATAGTAATTGTCGTTCTATCGATCATATCTGCATAATATGGTTAATAATATGAGTTAGATTGACAATAGTGAGTGTAATAAGTATAGTAATTGTCGTTCTATCGATCACATAAGCATAATATGGCTAATAATATGAGATAGATGGATAATAATAAGAGTAATAAGTATAGTAATTGTCGTCCTATCGAGCATATCTGCATAATATGGTTCATAGTATGAGTTAGATTGATAACCGTGAGTGTCATAAGTATAGTAATTGTACTTCTATTGCTCATATAAGCATCATATGGTTAATAATATGCGTTAGATTGATAATAATAAGAGTAATGAGTATAGTAATTGTCGTTCTAGCGATCATATAAGCATAATATGGCTAATAATATGAGTTAGATTGATAATAATAAGAATAATAAGTATAGTAATTGTCGTTCTATCGATCATATCTGCATAATATGGTTCATAATATGAGTTAGATTGATAATCGTGAGTGTAATAAGTATAGTAATTGTCGTTCTATCGATCACATAAGCATAATATGGCCAATAATATGAGTTAGATTGATAATAGTAAGAGTAATAAGTATAGTAATTGTCGTTCTATCGATCACATAAGCATAATATGGCTAATAATATGAGTGAGATTGATAATAGTAAGAGTAATAAGTATAGTAATTATCGTTCTACCGATCATATAAGCATAATATGGCTAATAATATGAGTTAGATTGATAACAGTGAGTGTAATAAGTATAGTAATTGGCGATCTATCGATCATATAAGCATAATATGGCTAATAATATGGGTTAGATTGATAATGATAAGAGTAATAACTATAGTAATTGTCGTTCTATCGATCATATAAGCATGATATGGCTAATAATATGAGTTAGATTGATAATAATAAGAGGAATAAGTATAGTAATTGTCGTTCTATCGATCATATCTGCATAATATGGTTAATAATATGGGTTTGATTGGTAATGGTGAGTGTAATAAGTATAGTAATTGTAGTTCTATTGCTCATATAAGCATAATATGGTTAATAATATGCGATAGATTGATAATAATAAGAGCAATGAGAATAGTAATTGTCGTTCTATCGATCACATAAGCATAATATGGCTAATAATATGAGTTAGATTGATAATAATAAGAGTAATGAGTATAGTAATTGTCGTCCTATCGATCATATCTGCATAATATGGTTAATAATATGAGTTAGATTGACAATAGTGAGTGTAATAAGAATAGTAATTGTCGTCTATCGATCATATAAGCATAATATGGCTAATAATATGAGTTAGATTGATAATAATAACAGTAATAAGTATAGTAATTGTCGTTCTATCGATCATATCTGCATAATATGGTTAATAATATGAGTTAAATTGATAATAGTGAGTGTAATAAGTATTGCAATTGTCGTTCTGTCGTCCATATAAGCATAATATGGCTAATACTACAAGCTAGATTGATAATAATAAGAGTAATAAGTATAGTAATTGTCGTTCTATCGATCACATAAGCATAATATGGCCAATAATATGAGTTAGATTGATAATAGTAAGAGGAATAAGTATAGTAATTGTCGTTCTATCGATCACATAAGCATAATATGGCTAATAATATGAGTTAGATTGATAATAGTAAGAGTAATAAGTATAGTGATTATCGTTCTACCGATCATATAAGCATAATATGGCTAATAATATGAGTTAGATTGGTAATGGTGAGTGTAATAAGTATAGTAATTGTAGTTCTATTGCTCATATAAGCATAATATGGTGAATAATGTGCGATAGATTGATAATAATAAGAGTAATGAGTATAGTAATTGTCGTCCTATCGATCACATAAGCATAATATGGCTAATAATATGAGTTAGATTGATAATGATAAGAGTAACCAGTATAGTAATTGTCGTTCTATCGATCATATAAGCATAATATGGCTAATAATATGAGTTAGATTGATAATAATAAGAGTAATGGGTATAGTAATTGTCGTTCTATCGATCATATAAGCATAATATGGTTAATAATATGAGTTAGATTGGTAATGGTGAGTGTAATAAGTATAGCAATTGTAGTTCTATTGCTCATATAAGCATAATATGGTTAATAATATGCGATAGATTGATAATAATAAGAGCAATGAGTATAGTAATTGTCGTTCTATCGATCATATCTGCATAATATGGTTAATAATATGAGTTAAATTGATAATAGTGAGTGTAATAAGTATTGCAATTGTCGTTCTGTCGTCCATATAAGCATAATATGGCTAATACTACAAGCTAGATTGATAATAATAAGAGTAATAAGTATAGTAATTGTCGTTCTATCGATCACATAAGCATAATATGGCCAATAATATGAGTTAGATTGATAATAGTAAGAGGAATAAGTATAGTAATTGTCGTTCTATCGATCACATAAGCATAATATGGCTAATAATATGAGTTAGATTGATAATAGTAAGAGTAATAAGTATAGTGATTATCGTTCTACCGATCATATAAGCATAATATGGCTAATAATATGAGTTAGATTGGTAATGGTGAGTGTAATAAGTATAGTAATTGTAGTTCTATTGCTCATATAAGCATAATATGGTTAATAATATGCGATAGATTGATAATAATAAGAGTAATGAGTATAGTAATTGTCGTCCCATCGATCACATAAGCATAATATGGCTAATAATATGAGTTAGATTGATAATGATAAGAGTAACCAGTATAGTAATTGTCGTTCTATCGATCATATAAGCATAATATGGCTAATAATATGAGTTAGATTGATAATAATAAGAGTAATGGGTATAGTAATTGTCGTTCTATCGATCATATAAGCATAATATGGTTAATAATATGAGTTAGATTGGTAATGGTGAGTGTAATAAGTATAGCAATTGTAGTTCTATTGCTCATATAAGCATAATATGGTTAATAATATGCGATAGATTGATAATAATAAGAGCAATGAGTATAGTAATTGTCGTTCTATCGATCATATAAGCATAATATGGCTAATAATATGAGTTAGATTGATAATAATAAGAGTAATGAGAATAGTAATTATCGTTCTATCGATCATATAAGCATAATATGGCTAATAATATGAGTTAGATTGATAATAATAAAAGTAATAAGTATAGTAATTGTCGTTCTATCGATCATATCTGCATAATATGGTTAATAATATGAGTTAGATTGACAATAGTGAGTGTAATAAGTATAGTAATTGTCGTTCTATCGATCACATAAGCATAATATGGCCCATAATATGAGTTAGATTGATAATAGTAAGAGTAATAAGTATAGTAATTGTCGTTCTATCGATCACATAAGCATAATATGGCCAATAATATGAGTTAGATTGATAATAGTAAGAGTAATAAGTATAGTAATTGTCGTTCTACCGATCATATAAGCATAATATGGCTAATAATATGAGTTAGATTGATAACAGTGAGTGTAATAAGTATAGTAATTGGCGATCTATCGATCATATAAGCATAATATGGCTAATAATATGGGTTAGATTGATAATGATAAGAGTAATAACTATAGTAATTGTCGTTCTATCGATCATATAAGCATGATATGGCTAATAATATGAGTTAGATTGATAATAATAAGAGTAATAAGTATAGTAATTGTCGTTCTATCGATCATATCTGCATAATATGGTTAATAATATGGGTTAGATTGGTAATGGTGAGTGTAATAAGTATAGTAATTGTAGTTCTATTGCTCATATAAGCATAATATGGTGAATAATATGCGATAGATTGATAATAATAAGAGTAATGAGTATAGTAATTGTCGTCCTATCGAGCATATCTGCATAATATGGTTCATAATATGAGTTAGATTGATAACAGTGAGTGTAATAAGTATAGTAATTGTACTTCTATTGCTCATATAAGCATAATATGGTTAATAATATGCGTTAGATTGATAATAATAAGAGTAATGAGTATAGTAATTGTCGTTCTAGCGATCATATAAGCATAATATGGCTAATAATATGAGTTAGATTGATAATAATAAGAGTAATAAGTATAGTAATTGTCGTTCTATCGATCATATCTGCATAATATGGTTCATAATATGAGTTAGATTGAAAATCGTGAGTGTAATAAGTATAGTAATTGTCGTTCTATCGATCACATAAGCATAATATGGCCAATAATATGAGTTAGATTGATAAGAGTAAGAGTAATAAGTATAGTAATTGTCGTTCTATCGATCACATAAGCATAATATGGCTAATAATATGAGTTAGATTGATAATAGTAAGAGTAATAAGTATAGTAATTATCGTTCTACCGATCATATAAGCATAATATGGCTAATAATATGAGTTAGATTGATAACAGTGAGTGTAATAAGTATAGTAATTGGCGATCTATCGATCATATAAGCATAATATGGCTAATAATATGGGTTATATTGATAATGATAAGAGTAATAACTATAGTAATTGTCGTTCTATCGATCATATAAGCATGATATGGCTAATAATATGAGTTAGATTGATAATAATAAGAGGAATAAGTATAGTAATTGTCGTTCTATCGATCATATCTGCATAATATGGTTAATAATATGGGTTAGATTGGTAATGGTGAGTGTAATAAGTATAGTAATTGTAGTTCTATTGCTCATATAAGCATAATATGGTTAATAATATGCGATAGATTGATAATAATAAGAGCAATGAGAATAGTAATTGTCGTTCTATCGATCATATAAGCATAATATGGCTAATAATATGAGTTAGATTGATAATAATAAGAGTAATGAGTATAGTAATTGTCGTTCTACCGATCATATAAGCATAATATGGCTAATAATATGAGTTAGATTGATAATAATAAAAGTAATAAGTATAGTAATTGTCGTTCTATCGATCATATCTGCATAATATGGTTAATAATATGAGTTAGATTGATAATAGTGAGTGTAATAAGTATAGTAATTGTAGTTCTATTGCTCATATAAGCATAATATGGTTAATAATATGCGTTAGATTGATAATAATAAGAGTAATGAGTATAGTAATTGTCGTTCTATCGATCACATAAGCATAATATGGCCAATAATATGAGTTAAATTGATTATAATAAGAGTAATAAGTATAGTAATTGTCGTCTATCGATCATATGAGCATAATATGGCTAATAATATGAGTTAGATTGATAATAATAAGAGTAATAAGTATAGTAATTGTCGTTCTATCGATCATATCTGCATAATATGGTTAATAATATGAGTTAGATTGACAATAGTGAGTGTAATAAGTATAGTAATTGTCGTTCTATCGATCACATAAGCATAATATGGCTAATAATATGAGATAGATGGATAATAATAAGAGTAATAAGTATAGTAATTGTCGTCCTATCGAGCATATCTGCATAATATGGTTCATAGTATGAGTTAGATTGATAACCGTGAGTGTCATAAGTATAGTAATTGTACTTCTATTGCTCATATAAGCATCATATGGTTAATAATATGCGTTAGATTGATAATAATAAGAGTAATGAGTATAGTAATTGTCGTTCTAGCGATCATATAAGCATAATATGGCTAATAATATGAGTTAGATTGATAATAATAAGAATAATAGGTATAGTAATTGTCGTTCTATCGATCATATCTGCATAATATGGTTCATAATATGAGTTAGATTGATAATCGTGAGTGTAATAAGTATAGTAATTGTCGTTCTATCGATCACATAAGCATAATATGGCCAATAATATGAGTTAGATTGATAATAGTAAGAGTAATAAGTATAGTAATTGTCGTTCTATCGATCACATAAGCATAATATGGCTAATAATATGAGTGAGATTGATAATAGTAAGAGTAATAAGTATAGTAATTATCGTTCTACCGATCATATAAGCATAATATGGCTAATAATATGAGTTAGATTGATAACAGTGAGTGTAATAAGTATAGTAATTGGCGATCTATCGATCATATAAGCATAATATGGCTAATAATATGGGTTAGATTGATAATGATAAGAGTAATAACTATAGTAATTGTCGTTCTATCGATCATATAAGCATGATATGGCTAATAATATGAGTTAGATTGATAATAATAAGAGGAATAAGTATAGTAATTGTCGTTCTATCGATCATATCTGCATAATATGGTTAATAATATGGGTTTGATTGGTAATGGTGAGTGTAATAAGTATAGTAATTGTAGTTCTATTGCTCATATAAGCATAATATGGTTAATAATATGCGATAGATTGATAATAATAAGAGCAATGAGAATAGTAATTGTCGTTCTATCGATCATATAAGCATAATATGGCTAATAATATGAGTTAGATTGATAATAATAAGAGTAATGAGTATAGTAATTGTCGTTCTATCGATCATATAAGCATAATATGGCTAATAATATGAGTTAGATTGATAATAATAAAAGTAATAAGTATAGTAATTGTCGTTCTATCGATCATATCTGCATAATATGGTTAATAATATGAGTTAGATTGATAATAGTGAGTGTAATAAGTATAGTAATTGTAGTTCTATTGCTCATATAAGCATAATATGGTTAATAATATGCGTTAGATTGATAATAATAAGAGTAATGAGTATAGTAATTGTCGTTCTATCGATCACATAAGCATAATATGGCCAATAATATGAGTTAAATTGATAATAATAAGAGTAATAAGTATAGTAATTGTCGTCTATCGATCATATGGGCATAATATGGCTAATAATATGAGTTAGATTGATAATAATAAGAGTAATAAGTATAGTAATTGTCGTTCTATCGATCATATCTGCATAATATGGTTAATAATATGAGTTAGATTGACAATAGTGAGTGTAATAAGTATAGTAATTGTCGTTCTATCGATCACATAAGCATAATATGGCTAATAATATGAGATAGATGGATAATAATAAGAGTAATAAGTATAGTAATTGTCGTCCTATCGAGCATATCTGCATAATATGGTTCATAGTATGAGTTAGATTGATAACCGTGAGTGTCATAAGTATAGTAATTGTACTTCTATTGCTCATATAAGCATCATATGGTTAATAATATGCGTTAGATTGATAATAATAAGAGTAATGAGTATAGTAATTGTCGTTCTAGCGATCATATAAGCATAATATGGCTAATAATATGAGTTAGATTGATAATAATAAGAATAATAAGTATAGTAATTGTCGTTCTATCGATCATATCTGCATAATATGGTTCATAATATGAGTTAGATTGATAATCGTGAGTGTAATAAGTATAGTAATTGTCGTTCTATCGATCACATAAGCATAATATGGCCAATAATATGAGTTAGATTGATAATAGTAAGAGTAATAAGTATAGTAATTGTCGTTCTATCGATCACATAAGCATAATATGGCTAATAATATGAGTGAGATTGATAATAGTAAGAGTAATAAGTATAGTAATTATCGTTCTACCGATCATATAAGCATAATATGGCTAATAATATGAGTTAGATTGATAACAGTGAGTGTAATAAGTATAGTAATTGGCGATCTATCGATCATATAGGCATAATATGGCTAATAATATGGGTTAGATTGATAATGATAAGAGTAATAACTATAGTAATTGTCGTTCTATCGATCATATAAGCATGATATGGCTAATAATATGAGTTAGATTGATAATAATAAGAGGAATAAGTATAGTAATTGTCGTTCTATCGATCATATCTGCATAATATGGTTAATAATATGGGTTTGATTGGTAATGGTGAGTGTAATAAGTATAGTAATTGTAGTTCTATTGCTCATATAAGCATAATATGGTTAATAATATGCGATAGATTGATAATAATAAGAGCAATGAGAATAGTAATTGTCGTTCTATCGATCATATAAGCATAATATGGCTAATAATATGAGTTAGATTGATAATAATAAGAGTAATGAGTATAGTAATTGTCGTTCTATCGATCATATAAGCATAATATGGCTAATAATATGAGTTAGATTGATAATAATAAAAGTAATAAGTATAGTAATTGTCGTTCTATCGATCATATCTGCATAATATGGTTAATAATATGAGTTAGATTGATAATAGTGAGTGTAATAAGTATAGTAATTGTAGTTCTATTGCTCATATAAGCATAATATGGTTAATAATATGCGTTAGATTGATAATAATAAGAGTAATGAGTATAGTAATTGTCGTTCTATCGATCACATAAGCATAATATGGCCAATAATATGAGTTAAATTGATAATAATAAGAGTAATAAGTATAGTAATTGTCGTCTATCGATCATATAAGCATAATATGGCTAATAATATGAGATAGATTGATAATAATAAGAGTAATAAGTACAGTAATTGTCGTTCTATCGATCATATCTGCATAATATGGTTAATAATATGAGTTAGATTGACAATAGTGAGTGTAATAAGTATAGTAATTGTCGTTCTATCGATCACATAAGCATAATATGGCTAATAATATGAGATAGATGGATAATAATAAGAGTAATAAGTATAGTAATTGTCGTCCTATCGAGCATATCTGCATAATATGGTTCATAGTATGAGTTAGATTGATAACCGTGAGTGTCATAAGTATAGTAATTGTACTTCTATTGCTCATATAAGCATCATATGGTTAATAATATGCGTTAGATTGATAATAATAAGAGTAATGAGTATAGTAATTGTCGTTCTAGCGATCATATAAGCATAATATGGCTAATAATATGAGTTAGATTGATAATAATAAGAATAATAAGTATAGTAATTGTCGTTCTATCGATCATATCTGCATAATATGGTTCATAATATGAGTTAGATTGATAATAGTGAGTGTAATAAGTATAGTAATTGTAGTTCTATTGCTCATATAAGCATAATACGGTTAATAATATGCGATAGATTGATAATAATAAGAGTAATGAGTATAGTAATTGTCGTCCTATCGATCATATCTGCATAATATGGTTAATAATATGAGTTAGATTGACAATAGTGAGTGTAATAAGTATAGTAATTGTCGTCTATCGATCATATAAGCATAATATGGCTAATAATATGAGTTAGATTGATAATAATAGGAGTAATAAGTATAGTAATTGTCGTTCTATCGATCATATCTGCATAATATGGTTAATAATATGAGTTAAATTGATAATAGTGAGTGTAATAAGTATTGCAATTGTCATTCTGTCGTCCATATAAGCATAATATGGCTAATACTACAAGCTAGATTGATAATAATAAGAGTAATAAGTATAGTAATTGTCGTTCTATCGATCACATAAGCATAATATGGCCAATAATATGAGTTAGATTGATAATAGTAAGAGTAATAAGTATAGTAATTGTCGTTCTATCGATCACATAAGCATAATATGGCTAATAATATGAGTTAGATTGATAATAGTAAGAGTAATAAGTATAGTGATTATCGTTCTACCGATCATATAAGCATAATATGGCTAATAATATGAGTTAGATTGGTAATGGTGAGTGTAATAAGTATAGTAATTGTAGTTCTATTGCTCATATAAGCATAATATGGTGAATAATATGCGATAGGTTGATAATAATAAGAGTAATGAGTATAGTAATTGTCGTCCTATCGATCATATTTGCATAATATGGTTAATAATATGAGTTTGATTGACAATAGTGAGTGTAATAAGTATAGTAATTGTCGTTCTATCGATCACATAAGCATAATATGGCTAATAATATGAGATAGATGGATAATAATAAGAGTAATAAGTATAGTAATTGTCGTCCTATCGAGCATATCTGCATAATGTGGTTCATAATATGAGTTAGATTGATAACAGTGAGTGTAATAAGTATAGTGATTGTACTTCTATTGCTCGTATAAGCATAATATGGTTAATAATATGCGTTAGATTGATAATAATAAGAGTAATGAGTATAGTAATTGTCGTTCTAGCGATCATATAAGCATAATATGGCTAATAATATGAGTTAGATTGATAACAATAAGAGTAATAAGTATAGTAATTGTCGTTCTATCGATCATATCTGCATAATATGGTTAATAATATGAGTTAAATTGATAATAGTGAGTGTAATAAGTATTGTAATTGTCGTTCTGTCGTCCATATAAGCATAATATGGCTAATACTACAAGCTAGATTGATAATAATAAGAGTAATAAGTATAGTAATTGTCGTTCTATCGATCACATAAGCATAATATGGCCAATAATATGAGTTAGATTGATAATAGTAAGAGTAATAAGTATAGTAATTGTCGTTCCATCGATCACATAAGCATAATATGGCTAATAATATGAGTTAGATTGATAATAGTAAGAGTAATAAGTATAGTAATTATCGTTCTACCGATCATATAAGCATAATACGGCTAATAATATGAGTTAGATTGATAACAGTGAGTGTAATAAGTATAGTAATTGGCGATCTATCGATCATATAAGCATAATATGGCTAATAATATGGGTTAGATTGATAATGATAAGAGTAATAACTATAGTAATTGTCGTCCTATCGATCATATAAGCATGATATGGTTAATAATATGAGTTAGATTGGTAATGGTGAGTGTAATAAGTATAGTAATTGTAGTTCTATTGCTCATATAAGCATAATATGGTTAATAATATGCGATAGATTGATAATAATAAGAGCAATAAGTATAGTAATTGTCGTTCTATCGATCATATAAGCATAATATGGCTAATAATATGAGTTAGATTGATAATAATAAGAGTAATGAGTATAGTAATTGTCGTTCTATCGATCATATAAGCATAATATGGCTAATAATATGAGTTAGATTGATAATAATAAAAGTAATAAGTATAGTAATTGTCGTTCTATCGATCATATCTGCATAATATGGTTAATAATATGAGTTAGATTGATAATAGTGAGTGTAATAAGTATAGTAATTGTAGTTCTATTGCTCATATAAGCATAATATGGTTAATAATATGCGTTAGATTGATAATAATAAGAGTAATGAGTATAGTAATTGTCGTTCTATCGATCACATAAGCATAATATGGCCAATAATATGAGTTAAATTGATAATAATAAGAGTAATAAGTATAGTAATTGTCGTCTATCGATCATATAAGCATAATATGGCTATTAATATGAGTTAGATTGATAATAATAAGAGTAATAAGTATAGTAATTGTCGTTCTATCGATCATATCTGCATAATATGGTTAATAATATGAGTTAGATTGACAATAGTGAGTGTAATAAGTATAGTAATTGTCGTTCTATCGATCACATAAGCATAATATGGCTAATAATATGAGATAGATGGATAATAATAAGAGTAATAAGTATAGTAATTGTCGTCCTATCGAGCATATCTGCATAATATGGTTCATAATATGAGTTAGATTGATAACAGTGAGTGTCATAAGTATAGTAATTGTAGTTCTATTGCTCATATAAGCATAATATGGTTAATAATATGCGTTAGATTCATAATAATAAGAGTAATAAGTATAGTAATTGTCGTTCTAGCGATCATATAAGCATAATATGGCTAATAATATGAGTTAGATTGATAACAATAAGAGTAATAAGTATAGTAATTGTCGTTCTATCGATCATATCTGCATAATATGGTTCATAATATGAGTTAGATTGATAATAGTGAGTGTAATAAGTATAGTAATTGTAGTTCTATTGCTCATATAAGCATAATATGGTTAATAATATGCGATAGATTGATAATAATAAGAGTAATGAGTATAGTAATTGTCGTCCTATCGATCATATCTGCATAATATGGTTAATAATATGAGTTAGATTGACAATAGTGAGTGTAATAAGTATAGTAATTGTCGTCTATCGATCATATAAGCATAATATGGCTAATAATATGAGTTAGATTGATAATAATAAGAGTAATAAGTATAGTAATTGTCGTTCTATCGATCATATAAGCATAATATGGCTAATAATATGAGTTAGATTGATAATAATAAGAGTAATGAGTATAGTAATTGTCGTTCTATCGATCATATAATCATAATATGGCTAATAATATGAGTTAGATTGATAATAATAAAAGTAATAAGTATAGTAATTGTCGTTCTATCGATCATATCTGCATAATATGGTTAATAATATGAGTTAGATTGACAATAGTGAGTGTAATAAGTATAGTAATTGTCGTTCTATCGATCACATAAGCATAATATGGCTAATAATATGAGATAGATGGATAATAATAAGAGTAATAAGTATAGTAATTGTCGTCCTATCGAGCATATCTGCATAATATGGTTCATAGTATGAGTTAGATTGATAACCGTGAGTGTCATAAGTATAGTAATTGTACTTCTATTGCTCATATAAGCATCATATGGTTAATAATATGCGTTAGATTGATAATAATAAGAGTAATGAGTATAGTAATTGTCGTTCTAGCGATCATATAAGCATAATATGGCTAATAATATGAGTTAGATTGATAATAATAAGAATAATAAGTATAGTAATTGTCGTTCTATCGATCATATCTGCATAATATGGTTCATAATATGAGTTAGATTGATAATAGTGAGTGTAATAAGTATAGTAATTGTAGTTCTATTGCTCATATAAGCATAATACGGTTAATAATATGCGATAGATTGATAATAATAAGAGTAATGAGTATAGTAATTGTCGTCCTATCGATCATATCTGCATAATATGGTTAATAATATGAGTTAGATTGACAATAGTGAGTGTAATAAGTATAGTAATTGTCGTCTATCGATCATATAAGCATAATATGGCTAATAATATGAGTTAGATTGATAATAATAGGAGTAATAAGTATAGTAATTGTCGTTCTATCGATCATATCTGCATAATATGGTTAATAATATGAGTTAAATTGATAATAGTGAGTGTAATAAGTATTGCAATTGTCGTTCTGTCGTCCATATAAGCATAATATGGCTAATACTACAAGCTAGATTGATAATAATAAGAGTAATAAGTATAGTAATTGTCGTTCTATCGATCACATAAGCATAATATGGCCAATAATATGAGTTAGATTGATAATAGTAAGAGTAATAAGTATAGTAATTGTCGTTCTATCGATCACATAAGCATAATATGGCTAATAATATGAGTTAGATTGATAATAGTAAGAGTAATAAGTATAGTGATTATCGTTCTACCGATCATATAAGCATAATATGGCTAATAATATGAGTTAGATTGGTAATGGTGAGTGTAATAAGTATAGTAATTGTAGTTCTATTGCTCATATAAGCATAATATGGTGAATAATATGCGATAGGTTGATAATAATAAGAGTAATGAGTATAGTAATTGTCGTCCTATCGATCATATTTGCATAATATGGTTAATAATATGAGTTTGATTGACAATAGTGAGTGTAATAAGTATAGTAATTGTCGTTCTATCGATCACATAAGCATAATATGGCTAATAATATGAGATAGATGGATAATAATAAGAGTAATATGTATAGTAATTGTCGTCCTATCGAGCATATCTGCATAATGTGGTTCATAATATGAGTTAGATTGATAACAGTGAGTGTAATAAGTATAGTGATTGTACTTCTATTGCTCATATAAGCATAATATGGTTAATAATATGCGTTAGATTGATAATAATAAGAGTAATGAGTATAGTAATTGTCGTTCTAGCGATCATATAAGCATAATATGGCTAATAATATGAGTTAGATTGATAACAATAAGAGTAATAAGTATAGTAATTGTCGTTCTATCGATCATATCTGCATAATATGGTTAATAATATGAGTTAAATTGATAATAGTGAGTGTAATAAGTATTGTAATTGTCGTTCTGTCGTCCATATAAGCATAATATGGCTAATACTACAAGCTAGATTGATAATAATAAGAGTAATAAGTATAGTAATTGTCGTTCTATCGATCACATAAGCATAATATGGCCAATAATATGAGTTAGATTGATAATAGTAAGAGTAATAAGTATAGTAATTGTCGTTCCATCGATCACATAAGCATAATATGGCTAATAATATGAGTTAGATTGATAATAGTAAGAGTAATAAGTATAGTAATTATCGTTCTACCGATCATATAAGCATAATACGGCTAATAATATGAGTTAGATTGATAACAGTGAGTGTAATAAGTATAGTAATTGGCGATCTATCGATCATATAAGCATAATATGGCTAATAATATGGGTTAGATTGATAATGATAAGAGTAATAACTATAGTAATTGTCGTCCTATCGATCATATAAGCATGATATGGTTAATAATATGAGTTAGATTGGTAATGGTGAGTGTAATAAGTATAGTAATTGTAGTTCTATTGCTCATATAAGCATAATATGGTTAATAATATGCGATAGATTGATAATAATAAGAGCAATAAGTATAGTAATTGTCGTTCTATCGATCATATAAGCATAATATGGCTAATAATATGAGTTAGATTGATAATAATAAGAGTAATGAGTATAGTAATTGTCGTTCTATCGATCATATAAGCATAATATGGCTAATAATATGAGTTAGATTGATAATAATAAAAGTAATAAGTATAGTAATTGTCGTTCTATCGATCATATCTGCATAATATGGTTAATAATATGAGTTAGATTGATAATAGTGAGTGTAATAAGTATAGTAATTGTAGTTCTATTGCTCATATAAGCATAATATGGTTAATAATATGCGTTAGATTGATAATAATAAGAGTAATGAGTATAGTAATTGTCGTTCTATCGATCACATAAGCATAATATGGCCAATAATATGAGTTAAATTGATAATAATAAGAGTAATAAGTATAGTAATTGTCGTCTATCGATCATATAAGCATAATATGGCTATTAATATGAGTTAGATTGATAATAATAAGAGTAATAAGTATAGTAATTGTCGTTCTATCGATCATATCTGCATAATATGGTTAATAATATGAGTTAGATTGACAATAGTGAGTGTAATAAGTATAGTAATTGTCGTTCTATCGATCACATAAGCATAATATGGCTAATAATATGAGATAGATGGATAATAATAAGAGTAATAAGTATAGTAATTGTCGTCCTATCGAGCATATCTGCATAATATGGTTCATAATATGAGTTAGATTGATAACAGTGAGTGTCATAAGTATAGTAATTGTACTTCTATTGCTCATATAAGCATTATATGGTTAATAATATGCGTTAGATTGATAATAATAAGAGTAATGAGTATAGTAATTGTCGTTCTAGCGATCATATAAGCATAATATGGCTAATAATATGAGTTAGATTGATAACAATAAGAGTAATAAGTATAGTAATTGTCGTTCTATCGATCATATCTGCATAATATGGTTCATAATATGAGTTAGATTGATAATAGTGAGTGTAATAAGTATAGTAATTGTAGTTCTATTGCTCATATAAGCATAATATGGTTAATAATATGCGATAGATTGATAATAATAAGAGTAATGAGTATAGTAATTGTCGTCCTATCGATCATATCTGCATAATATGGTTAATAATATGAGTTAGATTGACAAAAGTGAGTGTAATAAGTATAGTAATTGTCGTCTATCGATCATATAAGCATAATATGGCTAATAATATGAGTTAGATTGATAATAATAAGAGTAATAAGTATAGTAATTGTCGTTCTATCGAGCATATAAGCATAATATGGCTAATAATATGAGTTAGATTGATAATAATAAGAGTAATGAGTATAGTAATTGTCGTTCTATCGATCATATAATCATAATATGGCTAATAATATGAGTTAGATTGATAATAATAAAAGTAATAAGTATAGTAATTGTCGTTCTATCGATCATATCTGCATAATATGGTTAATAATATGAGTTAGATTGATAATAGTTAGTGTAATAAGTATAGCAATTGTAGTTCTATTGCTCATATTAGCATAATATGGTTAATAATATGCGTTAGATTGATAATAATAAGAGTAATGAGTATAGTAATTGTCGTTCTATCGATCACATAAGCATAATATGGTTAATAATATGAGTTAGATTGATAATAATAAGAGTAATAAGTATAGTAATTGTCGTTCTATCGATCACATAAGCATAATATGGCTAATAATATGAGGTAGATTGATAATAATAAGAGTAATGAGTATAGTAATTGTCGTTCTATCGATCACATAAGCATAATATGGCTAATAATATGAGTTAGATTGATAATAATAAAAGTAATAAGTATAGTAATTGTCGTTCTATCGATCATATCTGCATAATATGGTTAATAATATGAGTTAGATTGATAATAGTGAGTGTAATAAGTATAGTAATTGTAGTTCTATTGCTCATATAAGCATAATATGGTTAATAATATGCGTTAGATTCATAATAATAAGAGTAATAAGTATAGTAATTGTCGTTCTAGCGATCATATAAGCATAATATGGCTAATAATATGAGTTAGATTGATAACAATAAGAGTAATAAGTATAGTAATTGTCGTTCTATCGATCATATCTGCATAATATGGTTCATAATATGAGTTAGATTGATAATAGTGAGTGTAATAAGTATAGTAATTGTAGTTCTATTGCTCATATAAGCATAATATGGTTAATAATATGCGATAGATTGATAATAATAAGAGTAATGAGTATAGTAATTGTCGTCCTATCGATCATATCTGCATAATATGGTTAATAATATGAGTTAGATTGACAATAGTGAGTGTAATAAGTATAGTAATTGTCGTCTATCGATCATATAAGCATAATATGGCTAATAATATGAGTTAGATTGATAATAATAAGAGTAATAAGTATAGTAATTGTCGTTCTATCGATCATATAAGCATAATATGGCTAATAATATGAGTTAGATTGATAATAATAAGAGTAATGAGTATAGTAATTGTCGTTCTATCGATCATATAATCATAATATGGCTAATAATATGAGTTAGATTGATAATAATAAAAGTAATAAGTATAGTAATTGTCGTTCTATCGATCATATCTGCATAATATGGTTAATAATATGAGTTAGATTGACAATAGTGAGTGTAATAAGTATAGTAATTGTCGTTCTATCGATCACATAAGCATAATATGGCTAATAATATGAGTTAGATTGATAATAATAAGAGTAATAAGTATAGTAATTGTCGTTCTATCGATCATATCTGCATAATATGGTTAATAATATGAGTTAGATTGACAATAGTGAGTGTAATAAGTATAGTAATTGTCGTTCTATCGATCACATAAGCATAATATGGCTAATAATATGAGATAGATGGATAATAATAAGAGTAATAAGTATAGTAATTGTCGTCCTATCGAGCATATCTGCATAATATGGTTCATAATATGAGTTAGATTGATAACAGTGAGTGTCATAAGTATAGTAATTGTACTTCTATTGCTCATATAAGCATTATATGGTTAATAATATGCGTTAGATTGATAATAATAAGAGTAATGAGTATAGTAATTGTCGTTCTAGCGATCATATAAGCATAATATGGCTAATAATATGAGTTAGATTGATAACAATAAGAGTAATAAGTATAGTAATTGTCGTTCTATCGATCATATCTGCATAATATGGTTCATAATATGAGTTAGATTGATAATAGTGAGTGTAATAAGTATAGTAATTGTAGTTCTATTGCTCATATAAGCATAATATGGTTAATAATATGCGATAGATTGATAATAATAAGAGTAATGAGTATAGTAATTGTCGTCCTATCGATCATATCTGCATAATATGGTTAATAATATGAGTTAGATTGACAATAGTGAGTGTAATAAGTATAGTAATTGTCGTCTATCGATCATATAAGCATAATATGGCTAATAATATGAGTTAGATTGATAATAATAAGAGTAATAAGTATAGTAATTGTCGTTCTATCGAGCATATAAGCATAATATGGCTAATAATATGAGTTAGATTGATAATAATAAGAGTAATGAGTATAGTAATTGTCGTTCTATCGATCATATAAGCATAATATGGCTAATAATATGAGTTAGATTGATAATAATAAAAGTAATAAGTATAGTAATTGTCGTTCTATCGATCATATCTGCATAATATGGTTAATAATATGAGTTAGATTGATAATAGTGAGTGTAATAAGTATAGTAATTGTAGTTCTATTGCTCATATAAGCATAATATGGTTAATAATATGCGTTAGATTGATAATAATAAGAGTAATGAGTATAGTAATTGTCGTTCTATCGATCACATAAGCATAATATGGCCAATAATATGAGTTAAATTGATAATAATAAGAGTAATAAGTATAGTAATTGTCGTCTATCGATCATATAAGCATAATATGGCTAATAATATGAGTTAGATTGATAATAATAAGAGTAATAAGTATAGTAATTGTCGTTCTATCGATCATATCTGCATAATATGGTTAATAATATGAGTTAGATTGACAATAGTGAGTGTAATAAGTATAGTAATTGTCGTTCTATCGATCACATAAGCATAATATGGCTAATAATATGAGATAGATGGATAATAATAAGAGTAATAAGTATAGTAATTGTCGTCCTATCGAGCATATCTGCATAATATGGTTCATAATATGAGTTAGATTGATAACAGTGAGTGTCATAAGTATAGTAATTGTACTTCTATTGCTCATATAAGCATTATATGGTTAATAATATGCGTTAGATTGATAATAATAAGAGTAATGAGTATAGTAATTGTCGTTCTAGCGATCATATAAGCATAATATGGCTAATAATATGAGTTAGATTGATAACAATAAGAGTAATAAGTATAGTAATTGTCGTTCTATCGATCATATCTGCATAATATGGTTCATAATATGAGTTAGATTGATAATAGTGAGTGTAATAAGTATAGTAATTGTAGTTCTATTGCTCATATAAGCATAATATGGTTAATAATATGCGATAGATTGATAATAATAAGAGTAATGAGTATAGTAATTGTCGTCCTATCGATCATATCTGCATAATATGGTTAATAATATGAGTTAGATTGACAATAGTGAGTGTAATAAGTATAGTAATTGTCGTCTATCGATCATATAAGCAAAATATGGCTAATAATATGAGTTAGATTGATAATAATAAGAGTAATAAGTATAGTAATTGTCGTTCTATCGAGCATATAAGCATAATATGGCTAATAATATGAGTTAGATTGATAATAATAAGAGTAATGAGTATAGTAATTGTCGTTCTATCGATCATATAATCATAATATGGCTAATAATATGAGTTAGATTGATAATAATAAAAGTAATAAGTATAGTAATTGTCGTTCTATCGATCATATCTGCATAATATGGTTAATAATATGAGTTAGATTGATAATAGTTAGTGTAATAAGTATAGCAATTGTAGTTCTATTGCTCATATTAGCATAATATGGTTAATAATATGCGTTAGATTGATAATAATAAGAGTAATGAGTATAGTAATTGTCGTTCTATCGATCACATAAGCATAATATGGTTAATAATATGAGTTAGATTGATAATAATAAGAGTAATAAGTATAGTAATTGTCGTTCTATCGATCACATAAGCATAATATGGCTAATAATATGAGGTAGATTGATAATAATAAGAGTAATGAGTATAGTAATTGTCGTTCTATCGATCACATAAGCATAATATGTCTAATAATATGAGTTAGATTGATAATAATAAAAGTAATAAGTATAGTAATTGTCGTTCTATCGATCATATCTGCATAATATGGTTAATAATATGAGTTAGATTGATAATAGTGAGTGTAATAAGTATAGTAATTGTAGTTCTATTGCTCATATAAGCATAATATGGTTAATAATATGCGTTAGATTCATAATAATAAGAGTAATAAGTATAGTAATTGTCGTTCTAGCGATCATATAAGCATAATATGGCTAATAATATGAGTTAGATTGATAACAATAAGAGTAATAAGTATAGTAATTGTCGTTCTATCGATCATATCTGCATAATATGGTTCATAATATGAGTTAGATTGATAATAGTGAGTGTAATAAGTATAGTAATTGTAGTTCTATTGCTCATATAAGCATAATATGGTTAATAATATGCGATAGATCGATAATAATAAGAGTAATGAGTATAGTAATTGTCGTCCTATCGATCATATCTGCATAATATGGTTAATAATATGAGTTAGATTGACAATAGTGAGTGTAATAAGTATAGTAATTGTCGTCTATCGATCATATAAGCATAATATGGCTAATAATATGAGTTAGATTGATAATAATAAGAGTAATAAGTATAGTAATTGTCGTTCTATCGATCATATAAGCATAATATGGCTAATAATATGAGTTAGATTGATAATAATAAGAGTAATGAGTATAGTAATTGTCGTTCTATCGATCATATAATCATAATATGGCTAATAATATGAGTTAGATTGATAATAATAAAAGTAATAAGTATAGTAATTGTCGTTCTATCGATCATATCTGCATAATATGGTTAATAATATGAGTTAGATTGACAATAGTGAGTGTAATAAGTATAGTAATTGTCGTTCTATCGATCACATAAGCATAATATGGCTAATAATATGAGTTAGATTGATAATAATAAGAGTAATAAGTATAGTAATTGTCGTTCTATCGATCATATCTGCATAATATGGTTAATAATATGAGTTAGATTGACAATAGTGAGTGTAATAAGTATAGTAATTGTCGTTCTATCGATCACATAAGCATAATATGGCTAATAATATGAGATAGATGGATAATAATAAGAGTAATAAGTATAGTAATTGTCGTCCTATCGAGCATATCTGCATAATATGGTTCATAATATGAGTTAGATTGATAACAGTGAGTGTCATAAGTATAGTAATTGTACTTCTATTGCTCATATAAGCATTATATGGTTAATAATATGCGTTAGATTGATAATAATAAGAGTAATGAGTATAGTAATTGTCGTTCTAGCGATCATATAAGCATAATATGGCTAATAATATGAGTTAGATTGATAACAATAAGAGTAATAAGTATAGTAATTGTCGTTCTATCGATCATATCTGCATAATATGGTTCATAATATGAGTTAGATTGATAATAGTGAGTGTAATAAGTATAGTAATTGTAGTTCTATTGCTCATATAAGCATAATATGGTTAATAATATGCGATAGATTGATAATAATAAGAGTAATGAGTATAGTAATTGTCGTCCTATCGATCATATCTGCATAATATGGTTAATAATATGAGTTAGATTGACAATAGTGAGTGTAATAAGTATAGTAATTGTCGTCTATCGATCATATAAGCATAATATGGCTAATAATATGAGTTAGATTGATAATAATAAGAGTAATAAGTATAGTAATTGTCGTTCTATCGAGCATATAAGCATAATATGGCTAATAATATGAGTTAGATTGATAATAATAAGAGTAATGAGTATAGTAATTGTCGTTCTATCGATCATATAATCATAATATGGCTAATAATATGAGTTAGATTGATAATAATAAAAGTAATAAGTATAGTAATTGTCGTTCTATCGATCATATCTGCATAATATGGTTAATAATATGAGTTAGATTGATAATAGTTAGTGTAATAAGTATAGCAATTGTAGTTCTATTGCTCATATTAGCATAATATGGTTAATAATATGCGTTAGATTGATAATAATAAGAGTAATGAGTATAGTAATTGTCGTTCTATCGATCACATAAGCATAATATGGTTAATAATATGAGTTAGATTGATAATAATAAGAGTAATAAGTATAGTAATTGTCGTTCTATCGATCACATAAGCATAATATGGCTAATAATATGAGGTAGATTGATAATAATAAGAGTAATGAGTATAGTAATTGTCGTTCTATCGGTCACATAAGCATAATATGGCTAATAATATGAGTTAGATTGATAATAATAAAAGTAATAAGTATAGTGATTGTCGTTCTATCGATCATATCTGCATAATATGGTTAATAATATGAGTTAGATTGATAATAGTGAGTGTAATAAGTATAGTAATTGTAGTTCTATTGCTCATATAAGCATAATATGGTTAATAATATGCGTTAGATTCATAATAATAAGAGTAATAAGTATAGTAATTGTCGTTCTAGCGATCATATAAGCATAATATGGCTAATAATATGAGTTAGATTGATAACAATAAGAGTAATAAGTATAGTAATTGTCGTTCTATCGATCATATCTGCATAATATGGTTCATAATATGAGTTAGATTGATAATAGTGAGTGTAATAAGTATAGTAATTGTAGTTCTATTGCTCATATAAGCATAATATGGTTAATAATATGCGATAGATTGATAATAATAAGAGTAATGAGTATAGTAATTGTCGTCCTATCGATCATATCTGCATAATATGGTTAATAATATGAGTTAGATTGACAATAGTGAGTGTAATAAGTATAGTAATTGTCGTCTATCGATCATATAAGCATAATATGGCTAATAATATGAGTTAGATTGATAATAATAAGAGTAATAAGTATAGTAATTGTCGTTCTATCGATCATATAAGCATAATATGGCTAATAATATGAGTTAGATTGATAATAATAAGAGTAATGAGTATAGTAATTGTCGTTCTATCGATCATATAATCATAATATGGCTAATAATATGAGTTAGATTGATAATAATAAAAGTAATAAGTATAGTAATTGTCGTTCTATCGATCATATCTGCATAATATGGTTAATAATATGAGTTAGATTGATAAGAGTGACTGTAATAAGTATAGCAATTGTAGTTCTATTGCTCATATTAGCATAATATGGTTAATAATATGCGTTAGATTGATAATAATAAGAGTAATGAGTATAGTAATTGTCGTTCTAGCGATCATATAAGCATAATATGGCTAATAATATGAGTTAGATTGATAACAATAAGAGTAATAAGTATAGTAATTGTCGTTCTATCGATCATATCTGCATAATATGGTTAATAATATGAGTTAAATTGATAATAGTGAGTGTAATAAGTATTGTAATTGTCGTTCTGTCGTCCATATAAGCATAATATGGCTAATACTACAAGCTAGATTGATAATAATAAGAGTAATAAGTATAGTAATTGTCGTTCTATCGATCACATAAGCATAATATGGCCAATAATATGAGTTAGATTGATAATAGTAAGAGTAATAAGTATAGTAATTGTCGTTCCATCGATCACATAAGCATAATATGGCTAATAATATGAGTTAGATTGATAATAGTAAGAGTAATAAGTATAGTAATTATCGTTCTACCGATCATATAAGCATAATACGGCTAATAATATGAGTTAGATTGATAACAGTGAGTGTAATAAGTATAGTAATTGGCGATCTATCGATCATATAAGCATAATATGGCTAATAATATGGGTTAGATTGATAATGATAAGAGTAATAACTATAGTAATTGTCGTCCTATCGATCATATAAGCATGATATGGTTAATAATATGAGTTAGATTGGTAATGGTGAGTGTAATAAGTATAGTAATTGTAGTTCTATTGCTCATATAAGCATAATATGGTTAATAATATGCGATAGATTGATAATAATAAGAGCAATAAGTATAGTAATTGTCGTTCTATCGATCATATAAGCATAATATGGCTAATAATATGAGTTAGATTGATAATAATAAGAGTAATGAGTATAGTAATTGTCGTTCTATCGATCATATAAGCATAATATGGCTAATAATATGAGTTAGATTGATAATAATAAAAGTAATAAGTATAGTAATTGTCGTTCTATCGATCATATCTGCATAATATGGTTAATAATATGAGTTAGATTGATAATAGTGAGTGTAATAAGTATAGTAATTGTAGTTCTATTGCTCATATAAGCATAATATGGTTAATAATATGCGTTAGATTGATAATAATAAGAGTAATGAGTATAGTAATTGTCGTTCTATCGATCACATAAGCATAATATGGCCAATAATATGAGTTAAATTGATAATAATAAGAGTAATAAGTATAGTAATTGTCGTCTATCGATCATATAAGCATAATATGGCTAATAATATGAGTTAGATTGATAATAATAAGAGTAATAAGTATAGTAATTGTCGTTCTATCGATCATATCTGCATAATATGGTTAATAATATGAGTTAGATTGACAATAGTGAGTGTAATAAGTATAGTAATTGTCGTTCTATCGATCACATAAGCATAATATGGCTAATAATATGAGATAGATGGATAATAATAAGAGTAATAAGTATAGTAATTGTCGTCCTATCGAGCATATCTGCATAATATGGTTCATAATATGAGTTAGATTGATAACAGTGAGTGTCATAAGTATAGTAATTGTACTTCTATTGCTCATATAAGCATTATATGGTTAATAATATGCGTTAGATTGATAATAATAAGAGTAATGAGTATAGTAATTGTCGTTCTAGCGATCATATAAGCATAATATGGCTAATAATATGAGTTAGATTGATAACAATAAGAGTAATAAGTATAGTAATTGTCGTTCTATCGATCATATCTGCATAATATGGTTAATAATATGAGTTAAATTGATAATAGTGAGTGTAATAAGTATTGTAATTGTCGTTCTGTCGTCCATATAAGCATAATATGGCTAATACTACAAGCTAGATTGATAATAATAAGAGTAATAAGTATAGTAATTGTCGTTCTATCGATCACATAAGCATAATATGGCCAATAATATGAGTTAGATTGATAATAGTAAGAGTAATAAGTATAGTAATTGTCGTTCCATCGATCACATAAGCATAATATGGCTAATAATATGAGTTAGATTGATAATAGTAAGAGTAATAAGTATAGTAATTATCGTTCTACCGATCATATAAGCATAATACGGCTAATAATATGAGTTAGATTGATAACAGTGAGTGTAATAAGTATAGTAATTGGCGATCTATCGATCATATAAGCATAATATGGCTAATAATATGGGTTAGATTGATAATGATAAGAGTAATAACTATAGTAATTGTCGTCCTATCGATCATATAAGCATGATATGGTTAATAATATGAGTTAGATTGGTAATGGTGAGTGTAATAAGTATAGTAATTGTAGTTCTATTGCTCATATAAGCATAATATGGTTAATAATATGCGATAGATTGATAATAATAAGAGCAATAAGTATAGTAATTGTCGTTCTATCGATCATATAAGCATAATATGGCTAATAATATGAGTTAGATTGATAATAATAAGAGTAATGAGTATAGTAATTGTCGTTCTATCGATCATATAAGCATAATATGGCTAATAATATGAGTTAGATTGATAATAATAAAAGTAATAAGTATAGTAATTGTCGTTCTATCGATCATATCTGCATAATATGGTTAATAATATGAGTTAGATTGATAATAGTGAGTGTAATAAGTATAGTAATTGTAGTTCTATTGCTCATATAAGCATAATATGGTTAATAATATGCGTTAGATTGATAATAATAAGAGTAATGAGTATAGTAATTGTCGTTCTATCGATCACATAAGCATAATATGGCCAATAATATGAGTTAAATTGATAATAATGAGAGTAATAAGTATAGTAATTGTCGTCTATCGATCATATAAGCATAATATGGCTAATAATATGAGTTAGATTGATAATAATAAGAGTAATAAGTATAGTAATTGTCGTTCTATCGATCATATCTGCATAATATGGTTAATAATATGAGTTAGATTGACAATAGTGAGTGTAATAAGTATAGTAATTGTCGTTCTATCGATCACATAAGCATAATATGGCTAATAATATGAGATAGATGGATAATAATAAGAGTAATAAGTATAGTAATTGTCGTCCTATCGAGCATATCTGCATAATATGGTTCATAATATGAGTTAGATTGATAACAGTGAGTGTCATAAGTATAGTAATTGTACTTCTATTGCTCATATAAGCATTATATGGTTAATAATATGCGTTAGATTGATAATAATAAGAGTAATGAGTATAGTAATTGTCGTTCTAGCGATCATATAAGCATAATATGGCTAATAATATGAGTTAGATTGATAACAATAAGAGTAATAAGTATAGTAATTGTCGTTCTATCGATCATATCTGCATAATATGGTTCATAATATGAGTTAGATTGATAATAGTGAGTGTAATAAGTATAGTAATTGTAGTTCTATTGCTCATATAAGCATAATATGGTTAATAATATGCGATAGATTGATAATAATAAGAGTAATGAGTATAGTAATTGTCGTTCTATCGATCACATAAGCATAATATGGTTCATAATATGAGTTAGATTGATAACAGTGAGTGTCATAAGTATAGTAATTGTACTTCTATTGCTCATATAAGCATTATATGGTTAATAATATGCGTTAGATTGATAATAATAAGAGTAATGAGTATAGTAATTGTCGTTCTAGCGATCATATAAGCATAATATGGCTAATAATATGAGTTAGATTGATAACAATAAGAGTAATAAGTATAGTAATTGTCGTTCTATCGATCATATCTGCATAATATGGTTCATAATATGAGTTAGATTGATAATAGTGAGTGTAATAAGTATAGTAATTGTAGTTCTATTGCTCATATAAGCATAATATGGTTAATAATATGCGATAGATTGATAATAATAAGAGTAATGAGTATAGTAATTGTCGTTCTATCGATCACATAAGCATAATATGGCCAATAATATGAGTTAAATTGATAATAATAAGAGTAATAAGTATAGTAATTGTCGTCTATCGATCATATAAGCATAATATGGCTAATAATATGAGTTAGATTGATAATAATAAGAGTAATAAGTATAGTAATTGTCGTTCTATCGATCATATCTGCATAATATGGTTAATAATATGAGTTAGATTGACAATAGTGAGTGTAATAAGTATAGTAATTGTCGTTCTATCGATCACATAAGCATAATATGGCTAATAATATGAGATAGATGGATAATAATAAGAGTAATAAGTATAGTAATTGTCGTCCTATCGAGCATATCTGCATAATATGGTTCATAATATGAGTTAGATTGATAACAGTGAGTGTCATAAGTATAGTAATTGTACTTCTATTGCTCATATAAGCATTATATGGTTAATAATATGCGTTAGATTGATAATAATAAGAGTAATGAGTATAGTAATTGTCGTTCTAGCGATCATATAAGCATAATATGGCTAATAATATGAGTTAGATTGATAACAATAAGAGTAATAAGTATAGTAATTGTCGTTCTATCGATCATATCTGCATAATATGGTTCATAATATGAGTTAGATTGATAATAGTGAGTGTAATAAGTATAGTAATTGTAGTTCTATTACTCATATAAGCATAATATGGTTAATAATATGCGATAGATTGATAATAATAAGAGTAATGAGTATAGTAATTGTCGTCCTATCGATCATATCTGCATAATATGGTTAATAATATGAGTTAGATTGATAACCGTGAGTGTCATAAGTATAGTAATTGTACTTCTATTGCTCATATAAGCATCATATGGTTAATAATATGCGTTAGATTGATAATAATAAGAGTAATGAGTATAGTAATTGTCGTTCTAGCGATCATATAAGCATAATATGGCTAATAATATGAGTTAGATTGACAATAATAAGAATAATAAGTATAGTAATTGTCGTTCTATCGATCATATCTGCATAATATGGTTCATAATATGAGTTAGATTGATAATAGTGAGTGTAATAAGTATAGTAATTGTAGTTCTATTGCTCATATAAGCATAATACGGTTAATAATATGCGATAGATTGATAATAATAAGAGTAATGAGTATAGTAATTGTCGTCCTATCGATCATATCTGCATAATATGGTTAATAATATGAGTTAGATTGACAATAGTGAGTGTAATAAGTATAGTAATTGTCGTCTATCGATCATATAAGCATAATATGGCTAATAATATGAGTTAGATTGATAATAATAAGAGTAATAAGTATAGTAATTGTCGTTCTATCGATCATATCTGCATAATATGGTTAATAATATGAGTTAAATCGATAATAGTGAGTGTAATAAGTATTGCAATTGTCGTTCTGTCGTCCATATAAGCATAATATGGCTAATACTACAAGCTAGATTGATAATAATAAGAGTAATAAGTATAGTAATTGTCGTTCTATCGATCACATAAGCATAATATGGCCAATAATATGAGTTAGATTGATAATAGTAAGAGTAATAAGTATAGTAATTGTCGTTCTATCGATCACATAAGCATAATATGGCTAATAATATGAGTTAGATTGATAATAGTAAGAGTAATAAGTATAGTGATTATCGTTCTACCGATCATATAAGCATAATATGGCTAATAATATGAGTTAGATTGGTAATGGTGAGTGTAATAAGTATAGTAATTGTAGTTCTATTGCTCATATAAGCATAATACGGTTAATAATATGCGATAGATTGATAATAATAAGAGTAATGAGTATAGTAATTGTCGTCCTATCGATCATATCTGCATAATATGGTTAATAATATGAGTTAGATTGACAATAGTGAGTGTAATAAGTATAGTAATTGTCGTCTATCGATCATATAAGCATAATATGGCTAATAATATGAGTTAGATTGATAATAATAAGAGTAATAAGTATAGTAATTGTCGTTCTATCGATCATATCTGCATAATATGGTTAATAATATGAGTTAAATTGATAATAGTGAGTGTAATAAGTATTGCAATTGTCGTTCTGTCGTCCATATAAGCATAATATGGCTAATACTACAAGCTAGATTGATAATAATAAGAGTAATAAGTATAGTAATTGTCGTTCTATCGATCACATAAGCATAATATGGCCAATAATATGAGTTAGATTGATAATAGTAAGAGTAATAAGTATAGTAATTGTCGTTCTATCGATCACATAAGCATAATATGGCTAATAATATGAGTTAGATTGATAATAGTAAGAGTAATAAGTATAGTGATTATCGTTCTACCGATCATATAAGCATAATATGGCTAATAATATGAGTTAGATTGGTAATGGTGAGTGTAATAAGTATATTAATTGTAGTTCTATTGCTCATATAAGCATAATATGGTTAATAATATGCGATAGATTGATAATAATAAGAGTAATGAGTATAGTAATTGTCGTCCTATCGATCACATAAGCATAATATGGCTAATAATATGAGTTAGATTGATAATGATAAGAGTAACCAGTATAGTAATTGTCGTTCTATCGATCATATAAGCATAATATGGCTAATAATATGAGTTAGATTGATAATAATAAGAGTAATGGGTATAGTAATTGTCGTTCTATCGATCATATCTGCATAATATGGTTAATAATATGAGTTAGATTGATAATAGTGAGTGTAATAAGTATAGTAATTGTAGTTCTATTGCTCATATAAGCATAATATGGTTAATAATATGCGTTAGATTGATAATAATAAGAGTAATGAGTATAGTAATTGTCGTTCTATCGATCACATAAGCATAATATGGCTAATAATATGAGTTAGATTGATAATGATAAGAGTAACCAGTATAGTAATTGTCGTTCTATCGATCATATAAGCATAATATGGCTAATAATATGAGTTAGATTGATAATAATAAGAGTAATGAGTATAGTAATTGTCGTTCTATCGATCATATAAGCATAATATGGTTAATAATATGAGTTAGATTGGTAATGGTGAGTGTAATAAGTATAGTAATTGTAGTTCTATTGCTCATATAAGCATAATATGGTTAATAATATGCGATAGATTGATAATAATAAGAGCAATGAGTATAGTAATTGTCGTTCTATCGATCATATAAGCATAATATGGCTAATAATATGAGTTAGATTGATAATAATAAGAGTAATGAGTATAGTAATTGTCGTTCTATCGATCATATAAGCATAATATGGCTAATAATATGAGTTAGATTGATAATGATAAGAGTAACCAGTATAGTAATTGTCGTTCTATCGATCATATAAGCATAATATGGCTAATAATATGAGTTAGATTGATAATAATAAGAGTAATGGGTATAGTAATTGTCGTTCTATCGATCATATCTGCATAATATGGTTAATAATATGAGTTAGATTGATAATAGTGAGTGTAATAAGTATAGTAATTGTAGTTCTATTGCTCATATAAGCATAATATGGTTAATAATATGCGTTAGATTGATAATAATAAGAGTAATGAGTATAGTAATTGTCGTTCTATCGATCACATAAGCATAATATGGCTAATAATATGAGTTAGATTGATAATGATAAGAGTAACCAGTATAGTAATTGTCGTTCTATCGATCACATAAGCATAATATGGCTAATAATATGAGTTAGATTGATAATAATAAGAGTAATGAGTATAGTAATTGTCGTTCTATCGATCATATAAGCATAATATGGTTAATAATATGAGTTAGATTGGTAATGGTGAGTGTAATAAGTATAGTAATTGTAGTTCTATTGCTCATATAAGCATAATATGGTTAATAATATGCGATAGATTGATAATAATAAGAGCAATGAGTATAGTAATTGTCGTTCTATCGATCATATAAGCATAATATGGCTAATAATATGAGTTAGATTGATAATAATAAGAGTAATGAGTATAGTAATTGTTGTTCTATCGATCATATAAGCATAATATGGCTAATAATATGAGTTAGATTGATAATAATAAGAGTAATAAGTATAGTAATTGTCGTTCTTTCGATCATATCTGCATAATATGGTTAATAATATGAGTTAGATTGGTAATGGTGAGTGTAATAAGTATAGTAATTGTAGTTCTAATGCTCATATAAGCATAATATGGTGAATAATATGCGATAGGTTGATAATAATAAGAGTAATGAGTATAGTAATTGTCGTCCTATCGATCATATTTGCATAATATGGTTAATAATATGAGTTTGATTGACAATAGTGAGTGTAATAAGTATAGTAATTGTCGTTCTATCGATCACATAAGCATAATATGGCTAATAATATGAGATAGATGGATAATAATAAGAGTAATAAGTATAGTAATTGTCGTCCTATCGAGCATATCTGCATAATGTGGTTCATAATATGAGTTAGATTGATAACAGTGAGTGTAATAAGTATAGTAATTGTACTTCTATTGCTCATATAAGCATAATATGGTTAATAATATGCGTTAGATTGATAATAATAAGAGTAATGAGTATAGTAATTGTCGTTCTAGCGATCATATAAGCATAATATGGCTAATAATATGAGTTAGATTGATAACAATAAGAGTAATAAGTATAGTAATTGTCGTTCTATCGATCATATCTGCATAATATGGTTAATAATATGAGTTAAATTGATAATAGTGAGTGTAATAAGTATTGTAATTGTCGTTCTGTCGTCCATATAAGCATAATATGGCTAATACTTCAAGCTAGATTGATAATAATAAGAGTAATAAGTATAGTAATTGTCGTTCTATCGATCACATAAGCATAATATGGCCAATAATATGAGTTAGATTGATAATAGTAAGAGTAATAAGTATAGTAATTGTCGTTCCATCGATCACATAAGCATAATATGGCTAATAATATGAGTTAGATTGATAATAGTAAGAGTAATAAGTATAGTAATTATCGTTCTACCGATCATATAAGCATAATACGGCTAATAATATGAGTTAGATTGATAACAGTGAGTGTAATAAGTATAGTAATTGGCGATCTATCGATCATATAAGCATAATATGGCTAATAATATGGGTTAGATTGATAATGATAAGAGTAATAACTATAGTAATTGTCGTCCTATCGATCATATAAGCATGATATGGTT
>NW_027473871.1:0-128951 GCF_050947335.1 Megachile rotundata
ATAATAAGAGTAATGAGTATAGTAATTGTCGTTCTATCGATCATATAAGCATAATATGGCTAATAATATGGGTTAGATTGATAATAATAAAAGTAATAAGTATAGTAATTATCTTTCTACCGATCATATAAGCATAATATGGTTAATAATATGAGTTAGATTGATAATAATGACAGTAATGAGTATAGTAATTGTCGTTCTATCGATCATTTAAGCATAATATGGCTAATAATATGAGTTATTTTGATAAAAATAAGAATAATAAGTATAGTAATTATCGTTCCTTCGATCACATAAGCATAACATGGCTAATAATATGAGGTGATTGATAATAATAAGACTAATAAGTATAGTAGTTGTCGTTCTATCGATCATATAAGCATAATATGGCTAATAATATAAGTTAGATTGATAACAATAAGAGTAGTGAGTATAGTAATTGTCGTCCTATCGATCATATAAGCATAATATGGCTAATAATATGAGTTAGATTGATAATAATAAGAGTAACAAGTATAGTAATTGTCGTCCTATCGATCATATAAGCATAATATGTCAAATAATATGAGTTAGATTGATAATAATAAGAGTAATAAGTATAGTAATTGTCGTCCTATCGATCATATAAGCATAATATGGCTAATAATATGAGTTAGATTGATAACAATAAGAGTAGTGAGTATAGTAATTGTCGTCCTATCGATCATATAAGCATAATATGGCTAATAATATGAGTTAGATTGATAATAATAAGAGTAATGAGTATAGTAATTGTCGTTCTATCGATCATATAAGCATAATATGGCAAATAATATGAGTTAGATTGATAATAATAAGAGTAACACGTATAGTAATTGACGTCCTATCGATCATATAAGCATAATATGGCGAATAATATGAGTTAGATTGATAATAATGACAGTAATGAGTATAGTAATTGTCGTTCTATCGATCATTTAAGCATAATATGGTTAATAATATGAGTTGGGTTGATAAAAATAAGAATAATAAGTATAGTAATTATCGTTCCTTCGATCACGTAAGCATAACATGGCTAATAATATGAGGTGATTGATAATAATAAGACTAATAAGTATAGTAGTTGACGTTCTATCGATCATGTAAGCATAATATGGCTAATAATATGAGTTAGATTGATAACAATAAGAGTAGTGAGTATAGTATCTGTCGTCCTATCGATCATATAAGCATAATATGGCTAATAATATGAGTTAGATTGATAATAATAAGAGTAACACGTATAGTAATTGTCGTCCTATCGATCATATAAGCATAATATGGCTAATAATATGAGTTAGATTGATAATAATAAGAGTAATGAGTATAGTAATTGTCGTTCTATCGATCATATTTGCATAATATGGTTAATAATATGAGTTAGATTGATAATAATAAGAGTAATAAGCATAGTAATTTTCGTCCTATCGATCATATAAGCATAATATGGCTAATAATATGAGTTAGATTGATAACAATAAGAGTAGTGAGTATAGTAATTGTCGTCCTATCGATCATATAAGCATAATATGGCTAATAATATGAGTTAGATTGATAATAATAAGAGTAATAAGTATAGTAATTGTCGTCCTATCGATCATATAAGCATAATATGGCTAATAATATGAGTTAGATTGATAACAATAAGAGTAATGAGTATAGCAATTGTCGTTCTATCGATCATATAAGCATAATATGGCTAATAATATGCGTTAGATTGATAATAATAAGAGTAATAAGTATAGTAATTATCGTTCTACCGATCATATAAGCATAATATGTTTAATAATATGAGTTAGATTGATAATAATAAGAGTAATGAGTATAGTAATTGTCGTTCTATCGATCATATAAGCATAATATGGCTAATAATATGGGTTAGATTGATAATAATAAAAGTAATAAGTATAGTAATTATCTTTCTACCGATCATATAAGCATAATATGGTTAATAATATGAGTTAGATTGATAATAATGACAGTAATGAGTATAGTAATTGTCGTTCTATCGATCATTTAAGCATAATATGGCTAATAATATGAGTTATTTTGATAAAAATAAGAATAATAAGTATAGTAATTATCGTTCCTTCGATCACATAAGCATAACATGGCTAATAATATGAGGTGATTGATAATAATAAGACTAATAAGTATAGTAGTTGTCGTTCTATCGATCATATAAGCATAATATGGCTAATAATATAAGTTAGATTGATACCAATAAGAGTAGTGAGTATAGTAATTGTCGTCCTATCGATCATATAAGCATAATATGGCTAATAATATGAGTTAGATTGATAATAATAAGAGTAACAAGTATAGTAATTGTCGTCCTATCGATCATATAAGCATAATATGGCTAATAATATGAGTTAGATTGATAATAATGACAGTAATGAGTATAGTAATTGTCGTTCTATCGATCATTTACGCATAATATGGCTAATAATATGAGTTAGGTTGATAAAAATAAGAATAATAAGTATAGTAATTATCGCTCCTTCGATCACATAAGCATAACATGGCTAATAATATGAGGTGATTGATAATAATAAGACTAATAAGTATAGTAGTTGTCGTTCTATCGATCATATAAGCATAATATGGCTAATAATATGAGTTAGATTGATAATAATAAGAGTAATGAGTATAGTAATTGTCGTTCTATCGATCATATTTGCATAATATGGTTAATAATATGAGTTAGATTGATAATAATAAGAGTAATAAGCATAGTAATTTTCGTCCTATCGATCATATAAGCATAATATGGCTAATAATATGAGTTAGATTGATAACAATAAGAGTAGTGAGTATAGTAATTGTCGTCCTATCGATCATATAAGCATAATATGGCTAATAATATGAGTTAGATTGATAATAATAAGAGTAATAAGTATAGTAATTGTCGTCCTATCGATCATATAAGCATAATATGGCTAATAATATGAGTTAGATTGATAACAATAAGAGTAATGAGTATAGCAATTGTCGTTCTATCGATCATATAAGCATAATATGGCTAATAATATGCGTTAGATTGATAATAATAAGAGTAATAAGTATAGTAATTATCGTTCTACCGATCATATAAGCATAATATGTTTAATAATATGAGTTAGATTGATAATAATAAGAGTAATGAGTATAGTAATTGTCGTTCTATCGATCATATAAGCATAATATGGCTAATAATATGGGTTAGATTGATAATAATAAAAGTAATAAGTATAGTAATTATCTTTCTACCGATCATATAAGCATAATATGGTTAATAATATGAGTTAGATTGATAATAATGACAGTAATGAGTATAGTAATTGTCGTTCTATCGATCATTTAAGCATAATATGGCTAATAATATGAGTTATTTTGATAAAAATAAGAATAATAAGTATAGTAATTATAGTTCCTTCGATCACATAAGCATAACATGGCTAATAATATGAGGTGATTGATAATAATAAGACTAATAAGTATAGTAGTTGTCGTTCTATCGATCATATAAGCATAATATGGCTAATAATATAAGTTAGATTGATAACAATAAGAGTAGTGAGTATAGTAATTGTCGTCCTATCGATCATATAAGCATAATATGGCTAATAATATGAGTTAGATTGATAATAATAAGAGTAACAAGTATAGTAATTGTCGTCCTATCGATCATATAAGCATAATATGTCAAATAATATGAGTTAGATTGATAATAATAAGAGTAATAAGTATAGTAATTGTCGTCCTATCGATCATATAAGCATAATATGGCTAATAATATGAGTTAGATTGATAACAATAAGAGTAGTGAGTATAGTAATTGTCGTCCTATCGATCATATAAGCATAATATGGCTAATAATATGAGTTAGATTGATAATAATAAGAGTAATGAGTATAGTAATTGTCGTTCTATCGATCATATAAGCATAATATGGCAAATAATATGAGTTAGATTGATAATAATA
Organism: Megachile rotundata; assembly: GCF_050947335.1. Taxonomy (NCBI): domain Eukaryota; kingdom Metazoa; phylum Arthropoda; class Insecta; order Hymenoptera; family Megachilidae; genus Megachile; species Megachile rotundata. Next base: position 3,986 of record NW_027473871.1, read on the forward strand.
AGAGTAACACGTATAGTAATTGTCGTCCTATCGATCATATAAGCATAATATGGCGAATAATATGAGTTAGATTGATAATAATGACAGTAATGAGTATAGTAATTGTCGTTCTATCGATCATTTAAGCATAATATGGTTAATAATATGAGTTGGGTTGATAAAAATAAGAATAATAAGTATAGTAATTATCGTTCCTTCGATCACGTAAGCATAACATGGCTAATAATATGAGGTGATTGATAATAATAAGACTAATAAGTATAGTAGTTGACGTTCTATCGATCATGTAAGCATAATATGGCTAATAATATGAGTTAGATTGATAACAATAAGAGTAGTGAGTATAGTATCTGTCGTCCTATCGATCATATAAGCATAATATGGCTAATAATATGAGTTAGATTGATAATAATAAGAGTAACACGTATAGTAATTGTCGTCCTATCGATCATATAAGCATAATATGGCTAATAATATGAGTTAGATTGATAATAATAAGAGTAATGAGTATAGTAATTGTCGTTCTATCGATCATATTTGCATAATATGGTTAATAATATGAGTTAGATTGATAATAATAAGAGTAATAAGCATAGTAATTTTCGTCCTATCGATCATATAAGCATAATATGGCTAATAATATGAGTTAGATTGATAACAATAAGAGTAGTGAGTATAGTAATTGTCGTCCTATCGATCATATAAGCATAATATGGCTAATAATATGAGTTAGATTGATAATAATAAGAGTAATAAGTATAGTAATTGTCGTCCTATCGATCATATAAGCATAATATGGCTAATAATATGAGTTAGATTGATAACAATAAGAGTAATGAGTATAGCAATTGTCGTTCTATCGATCATATAAGCATAATATGGCTAATAATATGCGTTAGATTGATAATAATAAGAGTAATAAGTATAGTAATTATCGTTCTACCGATCATATAAGCATAATATGTTTAATAATATGAGTTAGATTGATAATAATAAGAGTAATGAGTATAGTAATTGTCGTTCTATCGATCATATAAGCATAATATGGCTAATAATATGGGTTAGATTGATAATAATAAAAGTAATAAGTATAGTAATTATCTTTCTACCGATCATATAAGCATAATATGGTTAATAATATGAGTTAGATTGATAATAATGACAGTAATGAGTATAGTAATTGTCGTTCTATCGATCATTTAAGCATAATATGGCTAATAATATGAGTTATTTTGATAAAAATAAGAATAATAAGTATAGTAATTATCGTTCCTTCGATCACATAAGCATAACATGGCTAATAATATGAGGTGATTGATAATAATAAGACTAATAAGTATAGTAGTTGTCGTTCTATCGATCATATAAGCATAATATGGCTAATAATATAAGTTAGATTGATAACAATAAGAGTAGTGAGTATAGTAATTGTCGTCCTATCGATCATATAAGCATAATATGGCTAATAATATGAGTTAGATTGATAATAATAAGAGTAACAAGTATAGTAATTGTCGTCCTATCGATCATTTAAGCATAATATGGCTAATAATATGAGTTAGGTTGATAAAAATAAGAATATATAAGTATAGTAATTATCGCTCCTTCGATCACATAAGCATAACATGGCTAATAATATGAGGTGATTGATAATAATAAGACTAATAAGTATAGTAGTTGTCGTTCTATCGATCATATAAGCATAATATGGCTAATAATATGAGTTAGATTGATAACAATAAGAGTAGTGAGTATAGTAATTGTCGTCCTATCGATCATATAAGCATAATATGGCTAATAATATGAGTTAGATTGATAATAATAAGAGTAATAAGTATAGTAATTGTCGTTCTATCGATCATTTAAGCATAATATGGCTAATAATATGAGTTAGGTTGATAAAAATAAGAATAATAAGTATAGTAATTATCGCTCCTTCGATCACAAAAGCATAACATGGCTAATAATATGAGGTGATTGATAATAATAAGACTAATAAGTATAGTAGTTGACGTTCTATCGATCATGTAAGCATAATATGGCTAATAATATGAGTTAGATTGATAACAATAAGAGTAGTGAGTATTGTATCTGTCGTCCTATCGATCATATAAGCATAATATGGCTAATAATATGAGTTAGATTGATAATAATAAGAGTAACAAGTATAGTAATTGTCGTCCTATCGATCATATAAGCATAATATGGCTAATAATATGAGTTAGATTGATAATAATAAGAGTAATGAGTATAGTAATTGTCGTTCTATCGATCATATTTGCATAATATGGTTAATAATATGAGTTAGATTGATAATAATAAGAGTAATAAGCATAGTAATTTTCGTCCTATCGATCATATAAGCATAATATGGCTAATAATATGAGTTAGATTGATAACAATAAGAGTAGTGAGTATAGTAATTGTCGTCCTATCGATCATATAAGCATAATATGGCTAATAATATGAGTTAGATTGATAATAATAAGAGTAATAAGTATAGTAATTGTCGTCCTATCGATCATATAAGCATAATATGGCTAATAATATGAGTTAGATTGATAACAATAAGAGTAATGAGTATAGCAATTGTCGTTCTATCGATCATATAAGCATAATATGGCTAATAATATGCGTTAGATTGATAATAATAAGAGTAATAAGTATAGTAATTATCGTTCTACCGATCATATAAGCATAATATGTTTAATAATATGAGTTAGATTGATAATAATAAGAGTAATGAGTATAGTAATTGTCGTTCTATCGATCATATAAGCATAATATGGCTAATAATATGGGTTAGATTGATAATAATAAAAGTAATAAGTATAGTAATTATCTTTCTACCGATCATATAAGCATAATATGGTTAATAATATGAGTTAGATTGATAATAATGACAGTAATGAGTATAGTAATTGTCGTTCTATCGATCATTTAAGCATAATATGGCTAATAATATGAGTTATTTTGATAAAAATAAGAATAATAAGTATAGTAATTATCGTTCCTTCGATCACATAAGCATAACATGGCTAATAATATGAGGTGATTGATAATAATAAGACTAATAAGTATAGTAGTTGTCGTTCTATCGATCATATAAGCATAATATGGCTAATAATATAAGTTAGATTGATAACAATAAGAGTAGTGAGTATAGTAATTGTCGTCCTATCGATCATATAAGCATAATATGGCTAATAATATGAGTTAGATTGATAATAATAAGAGTAACAAGTATAGTAATTGTCGTCCTATCGATCATATAAGCATAATATGTCAAATAATATGAGTTAGATTGATAATAATAAGAGTAATGAGTATAGTAATTGTCGTTCTATCGATCATATAAGCATAATATGGCAAATAATATGAGTTAGATTGATAATAATAAGAGTAACACGTATAGTAATTGTCGTCCTATCGATCATATAAGCATAATATGGCGAATAATATGAGTTAGATTGATAATAATGACAGTAATGAGTATAGTAATTGTCGTTCTATCGATCATTTAAGCATAATATGGTTAATAATATGAGTTGGGTTGATAAAAATAAGAATAATAAGTATAGTAATTATCGTTCCTTCGATCACGTAAGCATAACATGGCTAATAATATGAGGTGATTGATAATAATAAGACTAATAAGTATAGTAGTTGACGTTCTATCGATCATGTAAGCATAATATGGCTAATAATATGAGTTAGATTGATAACAATAAGAGTAGTGAGTATAGTATCTGTCGTCCTATTGATCATATAAGCATAATATGGCTAATAATATGAGTTAGATTGATAATAATAAGAGTAACACGTATAGTAATTGTCGTCCTATCGATCATATAAGCATAATATGGCTAATAATATGAGTTAGATTGATAATAATAAGAGTAATGAGTATAGTAATTGTCGTTCTATCGATCATATTTGCATAATATGGTTAATAATATGAGTTAGATTGATAATAATAAGAGTAATAAGCATAGTAATTTTCGTCCTATCGATCATATAAGCATAATATGGCTAATAATATGAGTTAGATTGATAACAATAAGAGTAGTGAGTATAGTAATTGTCGTCCTATCGATCATATAAGCATAATATGGCTAATAATATGAGTTAGATTGATAATAATAAGAGTAATAAGTATAGTAATTGTCGTCCTATCGATCATATAAGCATAATATGGCTAATAATATGAGTTAGATTGATAACAATAAGAGTAATGAGTATAGCAATTGTCGTTCTATCGATCATATAAGCATAATATGGCTAATAATATGCGTTAGATTGATAATAATAAGAGTAATAAGTATAGTAATTATCGTTCTACCGATCATATAAGCATAATATGTTTAATAATATGAGTTAGATTGATAATAATAAGAGTAATGAGTATAGTAATTGTCGTTCTATCGATCATATAAGCATAATATGGCTAATAATATGGGTTAGATTGATAATAATAAAAGTAATAAGTATAGTAATTATCTTTCTACCGATCATATAAGCATAATATGGTTAATAATATGAGTTAGATTGATAATAATGACAGTAATGAGTATAGTAATTGTCGTTCTATCGATCATTTAAGCATAATATGGCTAATAATATGAGTTATTTTGATAAAAATAAGAATAATAAGTATAGTAATTATCGTTCCTTCGATCACATAAGCATAACATGGCTAATAATATGAGGTGATTGATAATAATAAGACTAATAAGTATAGTAGTTGTCGTTCTATCGATCATATAAGCATAATATGGCTAATAATATAAGTTAGATTGATAACAATAAGAGTAGTGAGTATAGTAATTGTCGTCCTATCGATCATATAAGCATAATATGGCTAATAATATGAGTTAGATTGATAATAATAAGAGTAACAAGTATAGTAATTGTCGTCCTATCGATCATATAAGCATAATATGGCTAATAATATGAGTTAGATTGATAATAATGACAGTAATGAGTATAGTAATTATCGCTCCTTCGATCACATAAGCATAACATGGCTAATAATATGAGGTGATTGATAATAATAAGACTAATAAGTATAGTAGTTGTCGTTCTATCGATCATATAAGCATAATATGGCTAATAATATGAGTTAGATTGATAATAATAAGAGTAATGAGTATAGTAATTGTCGTTCTATCGATCATATTTGCATAATATGGTTAATAATATGAGTTAGATTGATAATAATAAGAGTAATAAGCATAGTAATTTTCGTCCTATCGATCATATAAGCATAATATGGCTAATAATATGAGTTAGATTGATAACAATAAGAGTAGTGAGTATAGTAATTGTCGTCCTATCGATCATATAAGCATAATATGGCTAATAATATGAGTTAGATTGATAATAATAAGAGTAATAAGTATAGTAATTGTCGTCCTATCGATCATATAAGCATAATATGGCTAATAATATGAGTTAGATTGATAACAATAAGAGTAATGAGTATAGCAATTGTCGTTCTATCGATCATATAAGCATAATATGGCTAATAATATGCGTTAGATTGATAATAATAAGAGTAATAAGTATAGTAATTATCGTTCTACCGATCATATAAGCATAATATGTTTAATAATATGAGTTAGATTGATAATAATAAGAGTAATGAGTATAGTAATTGTCGTTCTATCGATCATATAAGCATAATATGGCTAATAATATGGGTTAGATTGATAATAATAAAAGTAATAAGTATAGTAATTATCTTTCTACCGATCATATAAGCATAATATGGTTAATAATATGAGTTAGATTGATAATAATGACAGTAATGAGTATAGTAATTGTCGTTCTATCGATCATTTAAGCATAATATGGCTAATAATATGAGTTATTTTGATAAAAATAAGAATAATAAGTATAGTAATTATCGTTCCTTCGATCACATAAGCATAACATGGCTAATAATATGAGGTGATTGATAATAATAAGACTAATAAGTATAGTAGTTGTCGTTCTATCGATCATATAAGCATAATATGGCTAATAATATAAGTTAGATTGATAACAATAAGAGTAGTGAGTATAGTAATTGTCGTCCTATCGATCATATAAGCATAATATGGCTAATAATATGAGTTAGATTGATAATAATAAGAGTAACAAGTATAGTAATTGTCGTCCTATCGATCATATAAGCATTATATGTCAAATAATATGAGTTAGATTGATAATAATAAGAGTAATAAGTATAGTAATTGTCGTCCTATCGATCATATAAGCATAATATGGCTAATAATATGAGTTAGATTGATAACAATAAGAGTAGTGAGTATAGTAATTGTCGTCCTATCGATCATATAAGCATAATATGGCTAATAATATGAGTTAGATTGATAATAATAAGAGTAATGAGTATAGTAATTGTCGTTCTATCGATCATATAAGCATAATATGGCAAATAATATGAGTTAGATTGATAATAATAAGAGTAACACGTATAGTAATTGTCGTCCTATCGATCATATAAGCATAATATGGCGAATAATATGAGTTAGATTGATAATAATGACAGTAATGAGTATAGTAATTGTCGTTCTATCGATCATTTAAGCATAATAAGGTTAATAATATGAGTTGGGTTGATAAAAATAAGAATAATAAGTATAGTAATTATCGTTCCTTCGATCACGTAAGCATAACATGGCTAATAATATGAGGTGATTGATAATAATAAGACTAATAAGTATAGTAGTTGACGTTCTATCGATCATGTAAGCATAATATGGCTAATAATATGAGTTAGATTGATAACAATAAGAGTAGTGAGTATAGTATCTGTCGTCCTATCGATCATATAAGCATAATATGGCTAATAATATGAGTTAGATTGATAATAATAAGAGTAACACGTATAGTAATTGTCGTCCTATCGATCATATAAGCATAATATGGCTAATAATATGAGTTAGATTGATAATAATAAGAGTAATGAGTATAGTAATTGTCGTTCTATCGATCATATTTGCATAATATGGTTAATAATATGAGTTAGATTGATAATAATAAGAGTAATAAGCATAGTAATTTTCGTCCTATCGATCATATAAGCATAATATGGCTAATAATATGAGTTAGATTGATAACAATAAGAGTAGTGAGTATAGTAATTGTCGTCCTATCGATCATATAAGCATAATATGGCTAATAATATGAGTTAGATTGATAATAATAAGAGTAATAAGTATAGTAATTGTCGTCCTATCGATCATATAAGCATAATATGGCTAATAATATGAGTTAGATTGATAACAATAAGAGTAATGAGTATAGCAATTGTCGTTCTATCGATCATATAAGCATAATATGGCTAATAATATGCGTTATATTGATAATAATAAGAGTAATAAGTATAGTAATTATCGTTCTACCGATCATATAAGCATAATATGTTTAATAATATGAGTTAGATTGATAATAATAAGAGTAATGAGTATAGTAATTGTCGTTCTATCGATCATATAAGCATAATATGGCTAATAATATGGGTTAGATTGATAATAATAAAAGTAATAAGTATAGTAATTATCTTTCAACCGATCATATAAGCATAATATGGTTAATAATATGAGTTAGATTGATAATAATGACAGTAATGAGTATAGTAATTGTCGTTCTATCGATCATTTAAGCATAATATGGCTAATAATATGAGTTATTTTGATAAAAATAAGAATAATAAGTATAGTAATTATCGTTCCTTCGATCACATAAGCATAACATGGCTAATAATATGAGGTGATTGATAATAATAAGACTAATAAGTATAGTAGTTGTCGTTCTATCGATCATATAAGCATAATATGGCTAATAATATAAGTTAGATTGATAACAATAAGAGTAGTGAGTATAGTAATTGTCGTCCTATCGATCATATAAGCATAATATGGCTAATAATATGAATTAGATTGATAATAATAAGAGTAACAAGTATAGTAATTGTCGTCCTATCGATCATATAAGCATAATATGTCAAATAATATGAGTTAGATTGATAATAATAAGAGTAATAAGTATAGTAATTGTCGTCCTATCGATCATATAAGCATAATATGGCTAATAATATGAGTTAGATTGATAATAATAAGAGTAATGAGTATAGTAATTGTCGTTCTATCGATCATATAAGCATAATATGGCAAATAATATGAGTTAGATTGATAATAATAAGAGTAACACGTATAGTAATTGTCGTCCTATCGATCATATAAGCATAATATGGCGAATAATATGAGTTAGATTGATAATAATGACAGTAATGAGTATAGTAATTGTCGTTCTATCGATCATTTAAGCATAATATGGTTAATAATATGAGTTGGGTTGATAAAAATAAGAATAATAAGTATAGTAATTATCGTTCCTTCGATCACGTAAGCATAACATGGCTAATAATATGAGGTGATTGATAATAATAAGACTAATAAGTATAGTAGTTGACGTTCTATCGATCATGTAAGCATAATATGGCTAATAATATGAGTTAGATTGATAACAATAAGAGTAGTGAGTATAGTATCTGTCGTCCTATCGATCATATAAGCATAATATGGCTAATAATATGAGTTAGATTGATAATAATAAGAGTAACACGTATAGTAATTGTCGTCCTATCGATCATATAAGCATAATATGGCTAATAATATGAGTGAGATTGATAATAATAAGAGTAATGAGTATAGTAATTGTCGTTCTATCGATCATATTTGCATAATATGGTTAATAATATGAGTTAGATTGATAATAATAAGAGTAATAAGCATAGTAATTTTCGTCCTATCGATCATATAAGCATAATATGGCTAATAATATGAGTTAGATTGATAACAATAAGAGTAGTGAGTATAGTAATTGTCGTCCTATCGATCATATAAGCATAATATGGCTAATAATATGAGTTAGATTGATAATAATAAGAGTAATAAGTATAGTAATTGTCGTCCTATCGATCATATAAGCATAATATGGCTAATAATATGAGTTAGATTGATAACAATAAGAGTAATGAGTATAGCAATTGTCGTTCTATCGATCATATAAGCATAATATGGCTAATAATATGCGTTAGATTGATAATAATAAGAGTAATAAGTATAGTAATTATCGTTCTACCGATCATATAAGCATAATATGTTTAATAATATGAGTTAGATTGATAATAATAAGAGTAATGAGTATAGTAATTGTCGTTCTATCGATCATATAAGCATAATATGGCTAATAATATGGGTTAGATTGATAATAATAAAAGTAATAAGTATAGTAATTATCTTTCTACCGATCATATAAGCATAATATGGTTAATAATATGAGTTAGATTGATAATAATGACAGTAATGAGTATAGTAATTGTCGTTCTATCGATCATTTAAGCATAATATGGCTAATAATATGAGTTATTTTGATAAAAATAAGAATAATAAGTATAGTAATTATCGTTCCTTCGATCACATAAGCATAACATGGCTAATAATATGAGGTGATTGATAATAATAAGACTAATAAGTATAGTAGTTGTCGTTCTATCGATCATATAAGCATAATATGGCTAATAATATAAGTTAGATTGATAACAATAAGAGTAGTGAGTATAGTAATTGTCGTCCTATCGATCATATAAGCATAATATGGCTAATAATATGAGTTAGATTGATAATAATAAGAGTAACAAGTATAGTAATTGTCGTCCTATCGATCATATAAGCATAATATGGCTAATAATATGAGTTAGATTGATAATAATGACAGTAATGAGTATAGTAATTGTCGTTCTATCGATCATTTAAGCATAATATGGCTAATAATATGAGTTAGGTTGATAAAAATAAGAATAATAAGTATAGTAATTATCGCTCCTTCGATCACATAAGCATAACATGGCTAATAATATGAGGTGATTGATAATAATAAGACTAATAAGTATAGTAGTTGTCGTTCTATCGATCATATAAGCATAATATGGCTAATAATATGAGTTAGATTGATAATAATAAGAGTAATGAGTATAGTAATTGTCGTTCTATCGATCATATAAGCATAATATGGCAAATAATATGAGTTAGATTGATAATAATCAGAGTAATGAGTATAGTAATTGTCGTTCTATCGATCATATAAGCATAATATGGCAAATAATATGAGTTAGATTGATAATAATAAGAGTAACACGTATAGTAATTGTCGTCCTATCGATCATATAAGCATAATATGGCGAATAATATGAGTTAGATTGATAATAATGACAGTAATGAGTATAGTAATTGTCGTTCTATCGATCATTTAAGCATAATATGGTTAATAATATGAGTTGGGATGATAAAAATAAGAATAATAAGTATAGTAATTATCGTTCCTTCGATCACGTAAGCATAACATGGCTAATAATATGAGGTGATTGATAATAATAAGACTAATAAGTATAGTAGTTGACGTTCTATCGATCATGTAAGCATAATATGGCTAATAATATGAGTTAGATTGATAACAATAAGAGTAGTGAGTATAGTATCTGTCGTCCTATCGATCATATAAGCATAATATGGCTAAAAATATGAGTTAGATTGATAATAATAAGAGTAACACGTATAGTAATTGTCGTCCTATCGATCATATAAGCATAATATGGCTAATAATATGAGTTAGATTGATAATAATAAGAGTAATGAGTATAGTAATTGTCGTTCTATCGATCATATTTGCATAATATGGTTAATAATATGAGTTAGATTGATAATAATAAGAGTAATAAGCATAGTAATTTTCGTCCTATCGATCATATAAGCATAATATGGCTAATAATATGAGTTAGATTGATAACAATAAGAGCAGTGAGTATAGTAATTGTCGTCCTATCGATCATATAAGCATAATATGGCTAATAATATGAGTTAGATTGATAATAATAAGAGTAATAAGTATAGTAATTGTCGTCCTATCGATCATATAAGCATAATATGGCTAATAATATGAGTTAGATTGATAACAATAAGAGTAATGAGTACAGCAATTGTCGTTCTATCGATCATATAAGCATAATATGGCTAATAATATGCGTTAGATTGATAATAATAAGAGTAATAAGTATAGTAATTATCGTTCTACCGATCATATAAGCATAATATGTTTAATAATATGAGTTAGATTGATAATAATAAGAGTAATGAGTATAGTAATTGTCGTTCTATCGATCATATAAGCATAATATGGCTAATAATATGGGTTAGATTGATAATAATAAAAGTAATAAGTATAGTAATTATCTTTCTACCGATCATATAAGCATAATATGGTTAATAATATGAGTTAGATTGATAATAATGACAGTAATGAGTATAGTAATTGTCGTTCTATCGATCATTTAAGCATAATATGGCTAATAATATGAGTTATTTTGATAAAAATAAGAATAATAAGTATAGTAATTATCGTTCCTTCGATCACATAAGCATAACATGGCTAATAATATGAGGTGATTGATAATAATAAGACTAATAAGTATAGTAGTTGTCGTTCTATCGCTCATATAAGCATAATATGGCTAATAATATAAGTTAGATTGATAACAATAAGAGTAGTGAGTATAGTAATTGTCGTCCTATCGATCATATAAGCATAATATGGCTAATAATATGAGTTAGATTGATAATAATAAGAGTAACAAGTATAGTAATTGTCGTCCTATCGATCATATAAGCATAATATGGCTAATAATATGAGTTAGATTGATAATAATGACAGTAATGAGTATAGTAATTGTCGTTCTATCGATCATTTAAGCATAATATGGCTAATAATATGAGTTAGGTTGATAAAAATAAGAATAATAAGTATAGTAATTATCGCTCCTTCGATCACATAAGCATAACATGGCTAATAATATGAGGTGATTGATAATAATAAGACTAATAAGTATAGTAGTTGTCGTTCTATCGATCATATAAGCATAATATGGCTAATAATATGAGTTAGATTGATAATAATAAGAGTAATGAGAATAGTAATTGTCGTTCTATCGATCATATAAGCATAATATGGCAAATAATATGAGTTAGATTGATAATAATAAGAGTAATAAGTATAGTAATTTTCGTCCTATCGAGCATATAAGCATAATATGGCTAATAATATGAGTTAGATTGATAACAATAAGAGTAGTGAGTATGGTAATTGTCGTCCTATCGGTCATATAAGCATAATATGGCAAATAATATGAGTTAGATTGATAATAATAAGAGTAACAAGTATAGTAATTGTCGTTCTATCGATCATTTAAGCATAATATGGCTAATAATATGAGTTAGGTTGATAAAAATAAGAATAATAAGTATAGTAATTATCGCTCCTTCGATCACATAAGCATAACATGGCTAATAATATGAGGTGATTGATAATAATAAGACTAATAAGTATAGTAGTTGACGTTCTATCGATCATGTAAGCATAATATGGCTAATAATATGAGTTAGATTGATAACAATAAGAGTAGTGAGTATTGTATCTGTCGTCCTATCGATCATATAAGCATAATATGGCTAATAATATGAGTTAGATTGATAATAATAAGAGTAACAAGTATAGTAATTGTCGTCCTATCGATCATATAAGCATAATATGGCTAATAATATGAGTTAGATTGATAATAATAAGAGTAATGAGTATAGTAATTGTCGTTCTATCGATCATATTTGCATAATATGGTTAATAATATGAGTTAGATTGATAATAATAAGAGTAATAAGCATAGTAATTTTCGTCCTATCGATCATTTAAGCATAATATGGCTAATAATATGAGTTAGATTGATAACAATAAGAGTAGTGAGTATAGTAATTGTCGTCCTATCGATCATATAAGCATAATATGGCTAATAATATGAGTTAGATTGATAATAATAAGAGTAATAAGTATAGTAATTGTCGTCCTGTCGATCATATAAGCATAATATGGCTAATAATATGAGTTAGATTGATAACAATAAGAGTAATGAGTATAGCAATTGTCGTTCTATCGATCATATAAGCATAATATGGCTAATAATATGCGTTAGATTGATAATAATAAGAGTAATAAGTATAGTAATTATCGTTCTACCGATCATATAAGCATAATATGTTTAATAATATGAGTTAGATTGATAATAATAAGAGTAATGAGTATAGTAATTGTCGTTCTATCGATCATATAAGCATAATATGGCTAATAATATTGGTTAGATTGATAATAATAAAAGTAATAAGTATAGTAATTATCTTTCTACCGATCATATAAGCATAATATGGTTAATAATATGAGTTAGATTGATAATAATGACAGTAATGAGTATAGTAATTGTCGTTCTATCGATCATTTAAGCATAATATGGCTAATAATATGAGTTATTTTGATAAAAATAAGAATAATAAGTATAGTAATTATCGTTCCTTCGATCACATAAGCATAACATGGCTAATAATATGAGGTGATTGATAATAATAAGACTAATAAGTATAGTAGTTGTCGTTCTATCGATCATATAAGCATAATATGGCTAATAATATAAGTTAGATTGATAACAATAAGAGTAGTGAGTATAGTAATTGTCGTCCTATCGATCATATAAGCATAATATGGCTAATAATATGAGTTAGATTGATAATAATAAGAGTAACAAGTATAGTAATTGTCGTCCTATCGATCATATAAGCATAATATGGCTAATAATATGAGTTAGATTGATAATAATGACAGTAATGAGTATAGTAATTGTCGTTCTATCGATCATTTAAGCATAATATGGCTAATAATATGAGTTAGGTTGATAAAAATAAGAATAATAAGTATAGTAATTATCGCTCCTTCGATCACATAAGCATAACATGGCTAATAATATGAGGTGATTGATAATAATAAGACTAATAAGTATAGTAGTTGTCGTTCTATCGATCATATAAGCATAATATGGCTAATAATATGAGTTAGATTGATAATAATAAGAGTAATGAGTATAGTAATTGTCGTTCTATCGATCATATTTGCATAATATGGTTAATAATATGAGTTAGATTGATAATAATAAGAGTAATAAGCATAGTAATTTTCGTCCTATCGATCATATAAGCATAATATGGCTAATAATATGAGTTAGATTGATAACAATAAGAGTAGTGAGTATAGTAATTGTCGTCCTATCGATCATATAAGCATAATATGGCTAATAATATGAGTTAGATTGATAATAATAAGAGTAATAAGTATAGTAATTGTCGTCCTATCGATCATATAAGCATAATATGGCTAATAATATGAGTTAGATTGATAACAATAAGAGTAATGAGTATAGCAATTGTCGTTCTATCGATCATATAAGCATAATATGGCTAATAATATGCGTTAGATTGATAATAATAAGAGTAATAAGTATAGTAATTATCGTTCTACCGATCATATAAGCATAATATGTTTAATAATATGAGTTAGATTGATAATAATAAGACTAATGAGTATAGTAATTGTCGTTCTATCGATCATATAAGCATAATATGGCTAATAATATGGGTTAGATTGATAATAATAAAAGTAATAAGTATAGTAATTATCTTTCCACCGATCATATAAGCATAATATGGTTAATAATATGAGTTAGATTGATAATAATGACAGTAATGAGTATAGTAATTGTCGTTCTATCGATCATTTAAGCATAATATGGCTAATAATATGAGTTATTTTGATAAAAATAAGAATAATAAGTATAGTAATTATCGTTCCTTCGATCACATAAGCATAACATGGCTAATAATATGAGGTGATTGATAATAATAAGACTAATAAGTATAGTAGTTGTCGTTCTATCGATCATATAAGCATAATATGGCTAATAATATAAGTTAGATTGATAACAATAAGAGTAGTGAGTATAGTAATTGTCGTCCTATCGATCATATAAGCATAATATGGCTAATAATATGAGTTAGATTGATAATAATAAGAGTAACAAGTATAGTAATTGTCGTCCTATCGATCATATAAGCATAATATGGCTAATAATATGAGTTAGATTGATAATAATGACAGTAATGAGTATAGTAATTGTCGTTCTATCGATCATTTAAGCATAATATGGCTAATAATATGAGTTAGGTTGATAAAAATAAGAATAATAAGTATAGTAATTATCGCTCCTTCGATCACATAAGCATAACATGGCTAATAATATGAGGTGATTGATAATAATAAGACTAATAAGTATAGTAGTTGTCGTTCTATCGATCATATAAGCATAATATGGCTAATAATATGAGTTAGATTGATAATAATAAGAGTAATGAGTATAGTAATTGTCGTTCTATCGATCATATAAGCATAATATGGCAAATAATATGAGTTAGATTGATAATAATAAGAGTAATAAGTATAGTAATTTTCGTCCTATCGAGCATATAAGCATAATATGGCTAATAATATGAGTTAGATTGATAACAATAAGAGTAGTGAGTATGGTAATTGTCGTCCTATCGGTCATATAAGCATAATATGGCTAATAATATGAGTTAGATTGATAATAATAAGAGTAACAAGTATAGTAATTGTCGTCCTATCGATCATATAAGCATAATATGGTTAATAATATGAGTTAGATTGATAACAGGGAGTGTAATAAGGATAGTAATTGTCGTTCTGTCGATAATATAAGCATAATATGGCTAATAATATGAGTTAGATTGATAATAATGACAGTAATGAGTATAGTAATTGTCGTTCTATCGATCATTTAAGCATAATATGGCTAATAATATGAGTTAGGTTGATAAAAATAAGAATAATAAGTATAGTAATTATCGCTCCTTCGATCACATAAGCATAACATGGCTAATAATATGAGGTGATTGATAATAATAAGACTAATAAGTATAGTAGTTGACGTTCTATCGATCATGTAAGCATAATATGGCTAATAATATGAGTTAGATTGATAACAATAAGAGTAGTGAGTATTGTATCTGTCGTCCTATCGATCATATAAGCATAATATGGCTAATAATATGAGTTAGATTGATAATAATAAGAGTAACAAGTATAGTAATTGTCGTCCTATCGATCATATAAGCATAATATGGCTAATAATATGAGTTAGATTGATAATAAGAAGAGTAATAAGTATAGTAATTGTCGTCCTATCGATCATATAAGCATAATATGGCTAATAATATGAGTTAGATTGATAACAATAAGAGTAGTGAGTATAGTAATTGTGGTCCTATCGATCATATAAGCATAATATGGCTAATAATATGAGTTAGATTGATAATAATAAGAGTAATAAGTATAGTAATTGTCGTCCTATCGATCATATAAGCATAATATGGCTAATAATATGAGTTAGATTGATAATAATAAGAGTAATGAGTATAGTAATTGTCGTTCTATCGATCATATAAGCATAATATGGCTAATAATATGCGTTAGATTGGTAATAATAAGAGTAATAAGTATAGTAATTATCGTTCTACCGATCATATAAGCATAATATGGTTAATAATATGAGTTAGATTGATAATAATGACAGTAATAAGTATAGTAATTTTCGTCCTATCGATCATATAAGCATAATATGGCTAATAATATGAGTTAGATTGATAACAATAAGAGTAGTGAGTATAGTAATTGTGGTCCTATCGATCATATAAGCATAATATGGCTAATAATATGAGTTAGATTGATAATAATAAGAGTAATAAGTATAGTAATTGTCGTCCTATCGATCATATAAGCATAATATGGCTAATAATATGAGTTAGATTGATAATAATATGAGTAATGAGTATAGTAATTGTCGTTCTATCGATCATATAAGCATAATATGGCTAATAATATGCGTTAGATTGGTAATAATAAGAGTAATAAGTATAGTAATTATCGTTCTACCGATCATATAAGCATAATATGGTTAATAATATGAGTTAGATTGATAACAGGGAGTGTAATAAGAATAGTAATTGTCGTTCTGTCCATCATATAAGCATAATATGGCTAATAATATGAGTTAGATTGATAATAATAAGAGTAATAAGTATAGTAATTGTCGTCCTATCGATCATATAAGCATAATATGGCTAATAGTATGAGTTAGATTGATAATAATAAGAGTAGTGAGTATAGTAATTGTCGTTCTATCGATCATATAAGCATAATATGGCTAATAATATGAGTTAGATTGATAATAATAAGAGTAATAAGTATAGTAATTGTCGTCCTATCGATCACATAAGCATAATATGGCTAGTAATATGAGTTAATTGATAATGATAAGACTAATAAGTATAGTAATTGTCGTTCTATCGATCATATAAGCATAATATGGCTAATAATATGAGTTAGATTGATAACAATAAGAGTAGTGAGTATAGTAATTGTCGTTCTATCGATCATATAAGCATAATATGGCTAATAATATGAGTTAGATTGATAACAATAAGAGTAGTGAGTATAGTAATTGTCGTCCTATCGATCATATAAGCATAATATGGCTAATAATATGAGTTAGGTTGATAATAATAAGAGTAATGAGTATAGTAATTGTCGTTCTATCGATCATGTAAGCATAATATGGCTAATAATATGAGTTAGATTGGCAATAATAAGAGTAATAAGTATAGTAATTATCGTTCTACCGATCATATTAGCATAATATGGTTACTAATATGAGTTAGATTGATAATAATAAGAGTAATGAGTATAGTAATTGTCGTTCTATCGATCATATAAGCATAATATGGCTAATAATATGAGTTAGGTTGATAATAATAAGAGTAGTGAGTATAGTAATTGTCGTCCTATCGATCATATAAGCATAATATGGCTAATAATATGAGTTAGGTTGATAATAATAAGAGTAATGAGTATAGTAATTGTCGTTCTATCGATCATGTAAGCATAATATGGCTAATAATATGAGTTAGATTGACAATAATAATAGTAATAAGTATAGTAATTATCGTTCTACCGATCATATAATCATAATATGGTTACTAATATGAGTTAGATTGATAATAATAAGAGTAATGAGTATAGTAATTGTCGTCCTATCGATCATATAAGCATAATATGGCTAATAATATAGTTAATTGATAATGATAAGACTAATAAGTATAGTAATTGTCGTTCTATCGATCATATAAGCATAATATGGCTAATAATATGAGTTAGATTGATAACAATAAGAGTAGTGAGTATAGTAATTGTCGTCCTATCGATCATATAAGCATAATATGGCTAATAATATGAGTTAGGTTGATAATAATAAGAGTAATGAGTACAGTAATTGTCGTTCTATCGATCATGTAAGCATAATATGGCTAATAATATGAGTTAGATTGACAATAATAAGAGTAATAAGTATAGTAATTATCGTTCTACCGATCATATAAGCATAATATGGTTACTAATATGAGTTAGATTGATAATAATAAGAGTAATGAGTATAGTAATTGTCGTTCTATCGATCATATAAGCATAATATGGCTAATAATATGAGTTAGGTTGATAATAATAAGAGTAATGAGTATAGTAATTGTGGTTCTATCGATCATATAAGCATAATATGGTTAATAATATGAGTTAGATTGATAATAATAAGAGTAACAAGTATAGTAATTGTCGTCCTATCGATCATATAAGCATAATATGGCTAATAATATGAGTTAATTGATAATGATAAGACTAATAAGTATAGTAATTGTCGTTCTATCGATCATATAAGCATAATATGGCTAATAATATGAGTTAGATTGATAACAATAAGAGTAGTGAGTATAGTAATTGTCGTCCTATCGATCATATAAGCATAATATGGCTAATAATATGAGTTAGGTTGATAATAATAAGAGTAATGAGTATAGTAATTGTCGTTCTATCGATCATGTAAGCATAATATGGCTAATAATATGAGTTAGATTGACAATAATAAGAGTAATAAGGATAGTAATTATCGTTCTACCGATCATATAATCATAATATGGTTACTAATATGAGTTAGATTGATAATAATAAGAGTAATGAGTATAGTAATTGTCGTCCTATCGATCATATAAGCATAATATGGCTAATAATATAGTTAATTGATAATGATAAGACTAATAAGTATAGTAATTGTCGTTCTATCGATCATATAAGCATAATATGGCTAATAATATGAGTTAGATTGATAACAATAAGAGTAGTGAGTATAGTAATTGTCGTCCTATCGATCATATAAGCATAATATGGCTAATAATATGAGTTAGATTGACAATAATAAGAGTAATAAGTATAGTAATTATCGTTCTACCGATCATATAAGCATAATATGGTTACTAATATGAGTTAGATTGATAATAATAAGAGTAATGAGTATAGTAATTGTCGTTCTATCGATCATATAAGCATAATATGGCTAATAATATGAGTTAGGTTGATAATAATAAGAGTAATGAGTATAGTAATTGTGGTTCTATCGATCATATAAGCATAATATGGTTAATAATATGAGTTAGATTGATAATAATAAGAGTAACAAGTATAGTAATTGTCGTCCTATCGATCATATAAGCATAATATGGCTAATAATATGAGTTAATTGATAATGATAAGACTAATAAGTATAGTAATTGTCGTTCTATCGATCATATAAGCATAATATGGCTAATAATATGAGTTAGATTGATAACAATAAGAGTAGTGAGTATAGTAATTGTCGTCCTATCGATCATATAAGCATAATATGGCTAATAATATGAGTTAGGTTGATAATAATAAGAGTAATGAGTATAGTAATTGTTGTTCTATCGATCATGTAAGCATAATATGGCTAATAATATGAGTTAGATTGACAATAATAAGAGTAATAAGGATAGTAATTATCGTTCTACCGATCATATAAGCATAATATGGTTACTAACATGAGTTAGATTGATAATAATAAGAGTAATGAGTATAGTAATTGTCGTCCTATCGATCATATAAGCATAATATGGCTAATAATATGAGTTAGATTGATAATAATAAGAGTAATAGGTATAGTAATTATCGTTCTACCGATCATATAAGCATAATATGGCTAATAATATGAGTTAGATTGATAATAATAAGAGCAATAAGTATAGTAATTGTCGTTCTATCGATCATGTTTGCATAATATGGTTAATAATATGAGTTAGATTGATAATAATAAGAGTAATAGGTATAGTAATTGACGTCCTATCGATCATATAAGCATAATATGGCTAATAAAATGAGTTAGATTGATAATAATAAGAGTAATAGGTATAGTAATTGACGTCCTATCGATCATATAAGCATAATATGGCTAATAAAATGAGTTAGATTGATAATAATAAGAGTAATAAGTATAGTAATTGTCGTTCTATCGATCATATAAGCATAATATGGTTAATAATATGAGTTAGATTGATAATAATAAGAGTAACAAGTATAGTAATTGTCGTCCTATCGATCATATAAGCATAATATGGCTAATAATATGAGTTAGATTGATAATAATAAGAGTAATAAGTATAGTAAATGTCGTCCTATCGATCATATAAGCATAATATGGCTAATAGTATGAGTTAGATTGATAATAATAAGAGTAGTGAGTATAGTAATTGTCGTTCTATCGATCATATAAGCATAATATGGCTAATAATATGAGTTAGATTGATAATAATAAGAGTAATAAGTATAGTAATTGTCGTCCTATCGATCACATAAGCATAATATGGCTAATAATATGAGTTAATTGATAATGATAAGACTAATAAGTATAGTAATTGTCGTTCTATCGATCATATAAGCATAATATGGCTAATAATATGAGTTAAATTGATAATAATAAGAGTAATAGGTATAGTAGTTATCGTTCTACAGATCATATCAGCATAATATGGCTAATAATATGAGTTAGATTGATAATAATAAGAGTAATAAGTATAGTAATTGTCGTTCTATCGATCATATTTGCATAATATGGTTAATAATATGAGTTAGATTGTTAATAATAAGAGTAATAAGTATAGTAATTGACGTCCTATCGATCATATAAGCATAATATGGCTAATAAAATGAGTTAGATTGATAATAATAAGAGTAATAAGTATAGTAATTGTCGTTCTATCGATCATATAAGCATAATATGGTTAATAATATGAGTTAGATTGATAATAATAAGAGTAACAAGTATAGTAATTGTCGTCCTATCGATCATATAAGCATAATATGGCTAATAATATGAGTTAATTGATAATGATAAGACTAATAAGTATAGTAATTATCGTTCTACCGATCATATAAGCATAATATGGTTACTAATATGAGTTAGATTGATAATAATAAGAGTAATGAGTATAGTAATTGTCGTTCTATCGATCATATAAGCATAATATGGCTAATAATATGAGTTAGGTTGATAATAATAAGAGTAATGAGTATAGTAATTGTCGTTCTATCGATCATATAAGCATAATATGGTTAATAATATGAGTTAGATTGATAATAATAAGAGTAACAAGTATAGTAATTGTCGTCCTATCGATCATATAAGCATAATATGGCTAATAATATGAGTTAATTGATAATGATAAGACTAATAAGTATAGTAATTGTCGTTCTATCGATCATATAAGCATAATATGGCTAATAATATGAGTTAGATTGATAACAATAAGAGTAGTGAGTATAGTAATTGTCGTCCTATCGATCATATAAGCATAATATGTCTAATAATATGAGTTAGGTTGATAATAATAAGAGTAATGAGTATAGTAATTGTCGTTCTATCGATCATGTAAGCATAACATGGCTAATAATATGAGTTAGATTGACAATAATAAGAGTAATAAGGATAGTAATTATCGTTCTACCGATCATATAAGCATAATATGGTTACTAATATGAGTTAGATTGATAATAATAAGAGTAATGAGTATAGTAATTGTCGTTCTATCGATCATATAAGCATAATATGGCTAATAATATGAGTTAGGTTGATAATAATAAGAGTAATGAGTATAGTAATTGTCGTTCTATCGATCATATAAGCATAATATGGCTAATAATATGAGTTAGATTGATAATAATAAGAGTAATAGGTATAGTAATTATCGTTCTACCGATCATATAAGCATAATATTGCTAATAATATGAGTTAGATTGATAATAATAAGAGTAATAAGTATAGTAATTGTCGTTCGATCGATCATATTTGCATAATATGGTTAATAATATGAGTTAGATTGATAATAATAAGAGTAATAGGTATAGTAATTGACGTCCTGTCGATCATATAAGCATAATATGGCGAATAAAATGAGTTAGATTGATAATAATAAGAGTAATAAGTATAGTAATTGTCGTTCTATCGATCATATAAGCATAATATGGTTAATAATATGAGTTAGATTGATAACAAGGAGTGTAGTAAGAACAGTAGTTGTCGTTCTGTCGATCATATAAGCATAATATGGCTAATAATATGAGTTAGATTTATAATAACAAGAGTAATAAGTATAGTAAATGTCGTCCTATCGATCATATAAGCATAATATGGCTAATAATATGAGTTAGATTGATAACAATAAGAGTAGTGAGTAGAGTAATTGTCGTCCTATCGATCATATAAGCATAATATGGCTAATAATATGAGTTAGATTGATAATAATAAGAGTAATAAGTATAGTAATTGTCGTCCTATCGATCATATAAGCATAATATGGCTAATAATATGAGTTAGATTGATAATAATAAGAGTAATGAGTATAGTAATTGTCGTTCTATCGATCATATAAGCATAATATGGCTAATAATATGCGTTAGATTGATAATAATAAGAGTAATAAGTATAGTAATTATTGTTCTACCGATCATATAAGCATAATATGGTTAATAATATGAGTTAGATTGATAACAGGGAGTGTAATAAGAATAGTAATTGTCGTTCTGTCCATCATATAAGCATAATATGGCTAATAATATGAGTTGGATTGATAATAATAAGAGTAATAAGTACAGTAATTGTCGTCCTATCGGTCATATAAGCATAATATGGCTAATAATATGAGTTAGATTGATAACAATAAGAGTAGTGAGTAGAGTAATTGTCGTTCTATCGATCATATAAGCATAATATGGCTAATAATATGAGTTAGATTGATAATAATAAGAGTAATAAGTATAGTAATTGTCGTCCTATCGATCATATAAGCATAATATGGCTAATAATATGAGTTAGATTGATAATAATAAGAGTAATGAGTATAGTAATTGTCCTTCTATCGATCATATAAGCATAATATGGTTAATAATATGCGTTAGATTGATAATAATAAGAGTAATAAGTATAGTAATTATCGTTCTACCGATCATATAAGCATAATATGGTTAATAATATGAGTTAGATTGATAACAGGGAGTGTAATAAGAATAGTAATTATCGTTCTGTCCATCATATAAGCATCATATGGCTAATAATATGAGTTGGATTGATAATAATAAGAGTAATAAGTACAGTAATTGTCGTCCTATCGATCATATAAGCATAATATGGCTAATAATATGAGTTAGATTGATAACAATAAGAGTAGTGAGTAGAGTAATTGTCGTCCTATCGATCATATAAGCATAATATGGCTAATAATATGAGTTAGATTGATAATAATAAGAGTAATGAGTATAGTAATTGTCGTTCTATCGATCATATAAGCATAATATGGCTATTAATATGAGTTAGGTTGATAATAATAAGAGTAATGAGTATAGTAATTGTCGTTCTATCGATCATATAAGCATAATATGGCTAATAATATGAGTTAGATTGATAATAATAAGAGTAATAGGTATAGTAATTATCGTTCTACCGATCATATAAGCATAATATGGCTAATAATATGAGTTAGATTGATAATAATAAGAGTAATAAGTATAGTAATTGTCGTTCTATCGATCATATTTGCATAATATGGTTAATAATATGAGTTAGATTGATAATAATAAGAGTAATAAGTATAGTAATTGACGTCCTATCGATCATATAAGCATAATATGGCTAATAAAATGAGTTAGATTGATAATAATAAGAGTAATAAGTATAGTAATTGTCGTTCTATCGATCATATAAGCATAATATGGTTAATAATATGAGTTAGATTGATAATAATAAGAGTAACAAGTATAGTAATTGTCGTCCTATCGATCATATAAGCATAATATGGCTAATAATATGAGTTAGATTGATAATAATAAGAGAAATAAGTATAGTAATTGTCGTCCTATCGATCACATAAGCATAATATGGCTAATAATATGAGTTAATTGATAATGATAAGACTAATAAGTATAGTAATTGTCGTTCTATCGATCATATAAGCATAATATGGTCAATAATATGAGTTAGATTGATAACAGGGAGTGTAGTAAGAATAGTAGTTGTCGTTCTGTCGATCATATAAGCATAATATGGCTAATAATATGAGTTAGATTGATAATAATAAGAGTAATAAGTATAGTAAATGTCGTCCTATCGATCATATAAGCATAATATGGCTAATAATATGAGTTAGATTGATAACAATAAGAGTAGTGAGTAGAGTAATTGTCGTCCTATCGATCATATAAGCATAATATGGCTTATAATATGAGTTAGATTGATAATAATAAGAGTAATAAGTATAGTAATTGTCGTCCTATCGATCATATAAGCATAATATGGCTAATAATATGAGTTAGATTGACAATAATAAGAGTAATGAGTATAGTAATTGTCGTTCTATCGATCATATAAGCATAATATGGCTAATAATATGCGTTAGATTGATAATAATAAGAGTAATAAGTATAGTAATTATCGTTCTACCGATCATATAAGCATAATATGGTTAATAATATGAGTTAGATTGATAACAGGGAGTGTAATAAGAATAGTAATTGTCGTTCTGTCCATCATATAAGCATAATATGGCTAATAATATGAGTTAGATTGATAATAATAAGAGTAATAAGTATAGTAATTGTCGTCCTATCGATCATATAAGAATAATATGGCTAATAGTATGAGTTAGATTGATAATAATAAGAGTAGTGAGTATAGTAATTGTCGTTCTATCCATCATATAAGCATAATATGGCTAATAATATGAGTTAGATTGATAATAATAAGAGTAATAAGTATAGTAATTGTCGTTCTATCGATCATTTAAGCATAATATGGCTAATAATATGAGTTAGGTTGATAAAAATAAGAATAATAAGTATAGTAATTATCGTTCCTTCGATCACATAAGCATAACATGGCTAATAATATGATGTGATTGATAATAATAAGACTAATAAGTATAGTAGTTGTCGTTCTATCGATCATATAAGCATAATATGGTTAATAATATGAGTTAGATTGATAACAGGGAGTGTAATAAGAATAGTAATTGTCGTTCTGTCGATCATATAAGCATAATATGGCTAATAATATGAGTTAGATTGACAATAATAAGAGTAATAAGTATAGTAATTGTCGTCCTATCGATCATATAAGCATAATATGGCTAATAATATGAGTTAGATTGATAATAATAAGAGTAGTGAGTATAGTAATTGCCGTCCTATCGATCATATAAGCATAATATGGCTAATAATATGAGTTAGATTGATAATAATAAGAGTAACAAGTATAGTAATTGTCGTCCTATCGGTCATATAAGCATAATATGGCTAATAATATGAGTTAGATTGATAATAATAAGAGTCATGAGTATAGTAATTGTCGTTCTATCGATCATATTTGCATAATATGGTTAATAATATGAGTTAGATTGATATTAATAAGAGTAATAAGTATAGTAATTTTCGTCCTATCGATCATATAAGCATAATATGGCTAGTAATATGAGTTAGATTGATAACAATAAGAGTAGTGAGTATAGTAATTGTCGTCCTATCGATCATATAAGCATAATATGGCTAATAATATGAGTTAGATTGATAATAATAAGAGTAATAAGTATAGTAATTGTCGTCCTATCGATCACATAAGCATAATATGGCTAATAGTATGAGTTAGACTGATAATAATAAGAGTAGTGAGTATAGTAATTGTCGTTCTATCGATCATATAAGCATAATATGGCTAATAATATGAGTTAGATTGATAATAATAAGAGTAATAAGTATAGTAATTGTCGTCCTATCGATCACATAAGCATAATATGGCTAATAATATGAGTTAATTGATAATGATAAGACTAATAAGTATAGTAATTGTCGTTCTATCGATCATATAAGCATAATATGGTTAATAATATGAGTTAGATTGATAACAGGGAGTGTAGTAAGAATAGTAGTTGTCGTTCTGTCGATCATATAAGCATAATATGGCTAATAATATGAGTTAGATTGACAATAATAAGAGTCATAAGGATAGTAATTATCGTTCTACCGATCATATAAGCATAATATGGTTACTAATATGAGTTAGATTGATAATAATAAGAGTAATGAGTATAGTAATTGTCGTTCTATCGATCATATAAGCATAATATGGCTAATAATATGAGTTAGGTTGATAATAATAAGAGTAATGAGTATAGTAATTGTCGTTCTATCGATCATATAAGCATAATATGGCTAATAATATGAGTTAGATTGATAATAATAAGAGTAATAGGTATAGTAATTATCGTTCTACCGATCATATAAGCATAATATGGCTAATAATATGAGTTAGATTGATAATAATAAGAGTAATAAGTATAGTAATTGTCGTTCTATCGATCATATTTGCATAATATGGTTAATAATATGAGTTAGATTGATAATAATAAGAGTAATAAGTATAGTAATTGACGTCCTATCGATCATATAAGCATAATATGGCTAATAAAATGAGTTAGATTGATAATAATAAGAGTAATAAGTATAGTAATTGTCGTTCTATCGATCATATAAGCATAATATGGTTAATAATATGAGTTAGATTGATAATAATAAGAGTAACAAGTATAGTAATTGTCGTCCTATCGATCATATAAGCATAATATGGCTAATAATATGAGTTAGATTGATAATAATAAGAGAAATAAGTATAGTAATTGTCGTCCTATCGATCACATAAGCATAATATGGCTAATAATATGAGTTAATTGATAATGATAAGACTAATAAGTATAGTAATTGTCGTTCTATCGATCATATAAGCATAATATGGTCAATAATATGAGTTAGATTGATAACAGGGAGTGTAGTAAGAATAGTAGTTGTCGTTCTGTCGATCATATAAGCATAATATGGCTAATAATATGAGTTAGATTGATAATAATAAGAGTAATAAGTATAGTAAATGTCGTCCTATCGATCATATAAGCATAATATGGCTAATAATATGAGTTAGATTGATAACAATAAGAGTAGTGAGTAGAGTAATTGTCGTCCTATCGATCATATAAGCATAATATGGCTTATAATATGAGTTAGATTGATAATAATAAGAGTAATAAGTATAGTAATTGTCGTCCTATCGATCATATAAGCATAATATGGCTAATAATATGAGTTAGATTGACAATAATAAGAGTAATGAGTATAGTAATTGTCGTTCTATCGATCATATAAGCATAATATGGCTAATAATATGCGTTAGATTGATAATAATAAGAGTAATAAGTATAGTAATTATCGTTCTACCGATCATATAAGCATAATATGGTTAATAATATGAGTTAGATTGATAACAGGGAGTGTAATAAGAATAGTAATTGTCGTTCTGTCCACCATATAAGCATAATATGGCTAATAATATGAGTTAGATTGATAATAATAAGAGTAATAAGTATAGTAATTGTCGTCCTATCGATCATATAAGAATAATATGGCTAATAGTATGAGTTAGATTGATAATAATAAGAGTAGTGAGTATAGTAATTGTCGTTCTATCCATCATATAAGCATAATATGGCTAATAATATGAGTTAGATTGATAATAATAAGAGTAATAAGTATAGTAATTGTCGTTCTATCGATCATTTAAGCATAATATGGCTAATAATATGAGTTAGGTTGATAAAAATAAGAATAATAAGTATAGTAATTATCGTTCCTTCGATCACATAAGCATAACATGGCTAATAATATGATGTGATTGATAATAATAAGACTAATAAGTATAGTAGTTGTCGTTCTATCGATCATATAAGCATAATATGGTTAATAATATGAGTTAGATTGATAACAGGGAGTGTAATAAGAATAGTAATTGTCGTTCTGTCGATCATATAAGCATAATATGGCTAATAATATGAGTTAGATTGACAATAATAAGAGTAATAAGTATAGTAATTGTCGTCCTATCGATCATATAAGCATAATATGGCTAATAATATGAGTTAGATTGATAATAATAAGAGTAGTGAGTATAGTAATTGCCGTCCTATCGATCATATAAGCATAATATGGCTAATAATATGAGTTAGATTGATAATAATAAGAGTAACAAGTATAGTAATTGTCGTCCTATCGGTCATATAAGCATAATATGGCTAATAATATGAGTTAGATTGATAATAATAAGAGTCATGAGTATAGTAATTGTCGTTCTATCGATCATATTTGCATAATATGGTTAATAATATGAGTTAGATTGATATTAATAAGAGTAATAAGTATAGTAATTTTCGTCCTATCGATCATATAAGCATAATATGGCTAGTAATATGAGTTAGATTGATAACAATAAGAGTAGTGAGTATAGTAATTGTCGTCCTATCGATCATATAAGCATAATATGGCTAATAATATGAGTTAGATTGATAATAATAAGAGTAATAAGTATAGTAATTGTCGTCCTATCGATCACATAAGCATAATATGGCTAATAGTATGAGTTAGACTGATAATAATAAGAGTAGTGAGTATAGTAATTGTCGTTCTATCGATCATATAAGCATAATATGGCTAATAATATGAGTTAGATTGATAATAATAAGAGTAATAAGTATAGTAATTGTCGTCCTATCGATCACATAAGCATAATATGGCTAATAATATGAGTTAATTGATAATGATAAGACTAATAAGTATAGTAATTGTCGTTCTATCGATCATATAAGCATAATATGGTTAATAATATGAGTTAGATTGATAACAGGGAGTGTAGTAAGAATAGTAGTTGTCGTTCTGTCGATCATATAAGCATAATATGGCTAATAATATGAGTTAGATTGACAATAATAAGAGTCATAAGGATAGTAATTATCGTTCTACCGATCATATAAGCATAATATGGTTACTAATATGAGTTAGATTGATAATAATAAGAGTAATGAGTATAGTAATTGTCGTTCTATCGATCATATAAGCATAATATGGCTAATAATATGAGTTAGGTTGATAATAATAAGAGTAATGAGTATAGTAATTGTCGTTCTATCGATCATATAAGCATAATATGGCTAATAATATGAGTTAGATTGATAATAATAAGAGTAATAGGTATAGTAATTATCGTTCTACCGATCATATAAGCATAATATGGCTAATAATATGAGTTAGATTGATAATAATAAGAGTAATAAGTATAGTAATTGTCGTTCTATCGATCATATTTGCATAATATGGTTAATAATATGAGTTAGATTGATAATAATAAGAGTAATAGGTATAGTAATTGACGTCCTATCGATCATATAAGCATAATATGGCGAATAAAATTAGTTAGATTGATAATAATAAGAGTAATAAGTATAGTAATTGTCGTTCTATCGATCATATAAGCATAATATGGTTAATAATATGAGTTAGATTGATAATAATAAGAGTAACAAGTATAGTAATTGTCGTCCTATCGATCATATAAGCATAATATGGCTAATAATATGAGTTAGATTGATAATAATAAGAGTAATAAGTATAGTCATTGTCGTCCTATCGATCACATAAGCATAATATGGCTAATAATATGAGTTAATTGATAATGATAAGACTAATAAGTATAGTAATTGTCGTTCTATCGATCATATAAGCATAATATGGCTAATAATATGCGTTAGATTGATAACAAGGAGTGTAGTAAGAATAGTAGTTGTCGTTCTGTCGATCATATAAGCATAATATGGCTAATAATATGAGTTAGATTGATAACAATAAGAGTAGTGAGTAGAGTAATTGTCGTCCTATCGATCATATAAGCATAATATGGCTTATAATATGAGTTAGATTGATAATAATAAGAGTAATAAGTATAGTAATTGTCGTCCTATCGATCATATAAGCATAATATGGCTAATAATATGAGTTAGATTGATAATAATAAGAGAAATAAGTATAGTAATTGTCGTCCTATCGATCACATAAGCATAATATGGCTAATAATATGAGTTAATTGATAATGATAAGACTAATAAGTATAGTAATTGTCGTTCTATCGATCATATAAGCATAATATGGTTAATAATATGAGTTAGATTGATAACAGGGAGTGTAGTAAGAATAGTAGTTGTCGCTCTGTCGATCATATAAGCATAATATGGCTAATAATATGAGTTAGATTGATAATAATAAGAGTAATAAGTATAGTAAATGTCGTCCTATCGATCATATAAGCATAATATGGCTAATAATATGAGTTAGATTGATAACAATAAGAGTAGTGAGTAGAGTAATTGTCGTCCTATCGATCATATAAGCATAATATGGCTTATAATATGAGTTAGATTGATAATAATAAGAGTAATAAGTATAGTAATTGTCGTCCTATCGATCATATAAGCATAATATGGCTAATAATATGAGTTAGATTGACAATAATAAGAGTAATGAGTATAGTAATTGTCGTTCTATCGATCATATAAGCATAATATGGCTAATAATATGCGTTAGATTGATAATAATAAGAGTAATAAGTATAGTAATTATCGTTCTACCGATCATATAAGCATAATATGGTTAATAATATGAGTTAGATTGATAACAGGGAGTGTAATAAGAATAGTAATTGTCGTTCTGTCCATCATATAAGCATAATATGGCTAATAATATGAGTTAGATTGATAATAATAAGAGTAATAAGTATAGTAATTGTCGTCCTATCGATCATATAAGAATAATATGGCTAATAGTATGAGTTAGATTGATAATAATAAGAGTAGTGAGTATAGTAATTGTCGTTCTATCCATCATATAAGCATAATATGGCTAATAATATGAGTTAGATTGATAATAATAAGAGTAATAAGTATAGTAATTGTCGTTCTATCGGTCATTTAAGCATAATATGGCTAATAATATGAGTTAGGTTGATAAAAATAAGAATAATAAGTATAGTAATTATCGTTCCTTCGATCACATAAGCATAACATGGCTAATAATATGATGTGATTGATAATAATAAGACTAATAAGTATAGTAGTTGTCGTTCTATCGATCATATAAGCATAATATGGTTAATAATATGAGTTAGATTGATAACAGGGAGTGTAATAAGAATAGTAATTGTCGTTCTGTCGATCATATAAGCATAATATGGCTAATAATATGAGTTAGATTGACAATAATAAGAGTAATAAGTATAGTAATTGTCGTCCTATCGATCATATAAGCATAATATGGCTAATAATATGAGTTAGATTGATAATAATAAGAGTAGTGAGTATAGTAATTGCCGTCCTATCGATGATATAAGCATAATATGGCTAATAATATGAGTTAGATTGATAATAATAAGAGTAACAAGTATAGTAATTGTCGTCCTATCGGTCATATAAGCATAATATGGCTAATAATATGAGTTAGATTGATAATAATAAGAGTCATGAGTATAGTAATTGTCGTTCTATCGATCATATTTGCATAATATGGTTAATAATATGAGATAGATTGATAACAGGGAGTGTAGTAAGAATAGTAGTTGTCGTTCTGTCGATCATATAAGCATAATATGGCTAATAATATGAGTTAGATTGACAATAATAAGAGTCATAAGGATAGTAATTATCGTTCTACCGATCATATAAGCATAATATGGTTACTAATATGAGTTAGATTGATAATAATAAGAGTAATGAGTATAGTAATTGTCGTTCTATCGATCATATAAGCATAATATGGCTAATAATATGAGTTAGGTTGATAATAATAAGAGTAATGAGTATAGTAATTGTCGTTCTATCGATCATATAAGCATAATATGGCTAATAATATGAGTTAGATTGATAATAATAAGAGTAATAGGTATAGTAATTATCGTTCTACCGATCATATAAGCATAATATGGCTAATAATATGAGTTAGATTGATAATAATAAGAGTAATAAGTATAGTAATTGTCGTTCTATCGATCATATTTGCATAATATGGTTAATAATATGAGTTAGATTGATAATAATAAGAGTAATAGGTATAGTAATTGACGTCCTATCGATCATATAAGCATAATATGGCGAATAAAATTAGTTAGATTGATAATAATAAGAGTAATAAGTATAGTAATTGTCGTTCTATCGATCATATAAGCATAATATGGTTAATAATATGAGTTAGATTGATAATAATAAGAGTAACAAGTATAGTAATTGTCGTCCTATCGATCATATAAGCATAATATGGCTAATAATATGAGTTAGATTGATAATAATAAGAGTAATAAGTATAGTCATTGTCGTCCTATCGATCACATAAGCATAATATGGCTAATAATATGCGTTAATTGATAATGATAAGACTAATAAGTATAGTAATTGTCGTTCTATCGATCATATAAGCATAATATGGTTAATAATATGAGTTAGATTGATAACAAGGAGTGTAGTAAGAATAGTAGTTGTCGTTCTGTCGATCATATAAGCATAATATGGCTAATAATATGAGTTAGATTGATAATAATAAGAGTAATAAGTATAGTAAATGTCGTCCTATCGATCATATAAGCATAATATGGCTAATAATATGAGTTAGATTGATAACAATAAGAGTAGTGAGTAGAGTAATTGTCGTCCTATCGATCATATAAGCATAATATGGCTTATAATATGAGTTAGATTGATAATAATAAGAGTAATAAGTATAGTAATTGTCGTCCTATCGATCATATAAGCATAATATGGCTAATAATATGAGTTAGATTGACAATAATAAGAGTAATGAGTATAGTAATTGTCGTTCTATCGATCATATAAGCATAATATGGCTAATAATATGCGTTAGATTGATAATAATAAGAGTAATAAGTATAGTAATTATCGTTCTACCGATCATATAAGCATAATATGGTTAATAATATGAGTTAGATTGATAACAGGGAGTGTAATAAGAATAGTAATTGTCGTTCTGTCCATCATATAAGCATAATATGGCTAATAATATGAGTTAGATTGATAATAATAAGAGTAATAGGTATAGTAATTGTCGTCCTATCGATCATATAAGAATAATATGGCTAATAGTATGAGTTAGATTGATAATAATAAGAGTAGTGAGTATAGTAATTGTCGTTCTATCCATCATATAAGCATAATATGGCTAATAATATGAGTTAGATTGATAATAATAAGAGTAATAAGTATAGTAATTGTCGTTCTATCGATCATTTAAGCATAATATGGCTAATAATATGAGTTAGGTTGATAAAAATAAGAATAATAAGTATAGTAATTATCGTTCCTTCGATCACATAAGCATAACATGGCTAATAATATGATGTGATTGATAATAATAAGACTAATAAGTATAGTAGTTGTCGTTCTATCGATCATATAAGCATAATATGGTTAATAATATGAGTTAGATTGATAACAGGGAGTGTAATAAGAATAGTAATTGTCGTTCTGTCGATCATATAAGCATAATATGGCTAATAATATGAGTTAGATTGACAATAATAAGAGTAATAAGTATAGTAATTGTCGTCCTATCGATCATATAAGCATAATATGGCTAATAATATGAGTTAGATTGATAATAATAAGAGTAGTGAGTATAGTAATTGCCGTCCTATCGATCATATAAGCATAATATGGCTAATAATATGAGTTAGATTGATAATAATAAGAGTAACAAGTATAGTAATTGTCGTCCTATCGGTCATATAAGCATAATATGGCTAATAATATGAGTTAGATTGATAATAATAAGAGTAATGAGTATAGTAATTGTCGTCCTATCGATCATATAAGCATAATATGGCTAATAATATGAGTTAGATTGATAATAATAAGAGTAGTGAGTATAGTAATTGCCGTCCTATCGATCATATAAGCATAATATGGCTAATAATATGAGTTAGATTGATAATAATAAGAGTAACAAGTATAGTAATTGTCGTCCTATCGGTCATATAAGCATAATATGGCTAATAATATGAGTTAGATTGATAATAATAAGAGTAATGAGTATAGTAATTGTCGTTCTATCGATCATATTTGCATAATATGGTTAATAATATGAGTTAGATTGATATTAATAAGAGTAATAAGTATAGTAATTTTCGTCCTATCGATCATATAAGCATAATATGGCTAGTAATATGAGTTAGATTGATAACAATAAGAGTAGTGAGTATAGTAATTGTCGTTCTATCGATCATATAAGCATAATATGGCTAATAATATGAGTTAGATTGATAATAATAAGAGTAATAAGTATAGTAATTGTCGTCCTATCGATCACATAAGCATAATATGGCTAATAGTATGAGTTAGATTGATAATAATAAGAGCAGTGAGTATAGTAATTGTCGTTCTATCGATCATATAAGATAATATGGCTAATAATATGAGTTAGATTGATAATAATAAGAGCAATAAGTATAGTAATTGTCGTCCTATCGATCACATAGGCATAATATGGCTAATAATATGAGTTAATTGATAATGATAAGACTAATAAGTATAGTAATTGTCGTTCTATCGATCATATAAGCATAATATGGTTAATAATATGAGTTAGATTGATAACAGGGAGTGTAGTAAGTATAGTAGTTGTCGTTCTGTCGATCATATAAGCATAATATGGCTAATAATATGAGTTAGATTGATAATAATAAGAGTAATAAGTATAGTAATTGTCGTCCTATCGATCACATAAGCATAATATGGCTAATAATATGAGTTAATTGATAATGATAAGACTAATAAGTATAGTAATTGTCGTTCTATCGATCATATAAGCATAATATGGCTAATAATATGAGTTAGATTGATAATAATAAGAGTAATGAGTATAGTAATTTTCGTCCTATCGATCATATAAGCATAATATGGCTAATAATATGAGTTAGATTGATAACAATAAGAGTAGTGAGTATAGTAATTGTCGTCCTATCGATCATATAAGCATAATATGGCTAATAATATGAGTTAGATTGATAATAATAAGAGTAATAAGTATAGTAATTGTCGTTCTATCGATCATTTAAGCATAATATGGCTAATAATATGAGTTAGGTTGATAAAAATAAGAATAATAAGTATAGTAATTATCGTTCCTTCGATCACATAAGCATAACATGGCTAATAATATGATGTGATTGATAATAATAAGACTAATAAGTATAGTAGTTGTCGTTCTATCGATCATATAAGCATAATATGGTTAATAATATGAGTTAGATTGATAACAGGGAGTGTAATAAGAATAGTAATTGTCGTTCTGTCGATCATATAAGCATAATATGGCTAATAATATGAGTTAGATTGACAATAATAAGAGTAATAAGTATAGTAATTGTCGTCCTATCGATCATATAAGCATAATATGGCTAATAATATGAGTTAGATTGATAATAATAAGAGTAGTGAGTATAGTAATTGCCGTCCTATCGATCATATAAGCATAATATGGCTAATAATATGAGTTAGATTGATAATAATAAGAGTAACAAGTATAGTAATTGTCGTCCTATCGGTCATATAAGCATAATATGGCTAATAATATGAGTTAGATTGATAATAATAAGAGTAATGAGTATAGTAATTGTCGTTCTATCGATCATATTTGCATAATATGGTTAATAATATGAGTTAGATTGATATTAATAAGAGTAATAAGTATAGTAATTTTCGTCCTATCGATCATATAAGCATAATATGGCTAGTAATATGAGTTAGATTGATAACAATAAGAGTAGTGAGTATAGTAATTGTCGTTCTATCGATCATATAAGCATAATATGGCTAATAATATGAGTTAGATTGATAATAATAAGAGTAATAAGTATAGTAATTGTCGTCCTATCGATCACATAAGCATAATATGGCTAATAGTATGAGTTAGATTGATAATAATAAGAGCAGTGAGTATAGTAATTGTCGTTCTATCGATCATATAAGATAATATGGCTAATAATATGAGTTAGATTGATAATAATAAGAGCAATAAGTATAGTAATTGTCGTCCTATCGATCACATAAGCATAATATGGCTAATAATATGAGTTAATTAATAATGATAAGACTAATAAGTATAGTAATTGTCGTTCTACCGATCATATAAGCATAATATGGTTACTAATATGAGTTAGATTGATAATAATAAGAGTAATGAGTATAGTAATTGTCGTTCTATCGATCATATAAGCATAATATGGCTAATAATATGAGTTAGGTTGATAATAATAAGAGTAATGAGTATAGTAATTGTCGTTCTATCGATCATATAAGCATAATATGGCTAATAATATGAGTTAGATTGATAATAATAAGAGTAATAGGTATAGTAATTATCGTTCTACCGATCATATAAGCATAATATGGCTAATAATATGAGTTAGATTGATAATAATAAGAGTAATAAGTATAGTAATTGTCGTTCTATCGATCATATTTGCATAATATGGTTAATAATATGAGTTAGATTGATAATAATAAGAGTAATAGGTATAGTAATTGACGTCCTATCGATCATATAAGCATAATATGGCGAATAAAATTAGTTAGATTGATAATAATAAGAGTAATAAGTATAGTAATTGTCGTTCTATCGACCATATAAGCATAATATGGTTAATAATATGAGTTAGATTGATAATAATAAGAGTAACAAGTATAGTAATTGTCGTCCTATCGATCATATAAGCATAATATGGCTAATAATATGAGTTAGATTGATAATAATAAGAGTAATAAGTATAGTCATTGTCGTCCTATCGATCACATAAGCATAATATGGCTAATAATATGAGTTAATTGATAATGATAAGACTAATAAGTATAGTAATTGTCGTTCTATCGATCATATAAGCATAATATGGTTAATAATATGAGTTAGATTGATAACAAGGAGTGTAGTAAGAATAGTAGTTGTCGTTCTGTCGATCATATAAGCATAATATGGCTAATAATATGAGTTAGATTGATAATAATAAGAGTAATAAGTATAGTAAATGTCGTCCTATCGATCATATAAGCATAATATGGCTAATAATATGAGTTAGATTGATAACAATAAGAGTAGTGAGTAGAGTAATT
Organism: Megachile rotundata; assembly: GCF_050947335.1. NCBI lineage: Eukaryota > Metazoa > Arthropoda > Insecta > Hymenoptera > Megachilidae > Megachile > Megachile rotundata. The sequence continues at coordinate 41,473 of NW_027473871.1, forward strand.
GTCGTCCTATCGATCATATAAGCATAATATGGCTTATAATATGAGTTAGATTGATAATAATAAGAGTAATAAGTATAGTAATTGTCGTCCTATCGATCATATAAGCATAATATGGCTAATAATATGAGTTAGATTGACAATAATAAGAGTAATGAGTATAGTAATTGTCGTTCTATCGATCATATAAGCATAATATGGCTAATAATATGCGTTAGATTGATAACAAGGAGTGTAGTAAGAATAGTAGTTGTCGTTCTGTCGATCATATAAGCATAATATGGCTAATAATATGAGTTAGATTGATAACAATAAGAGTAGTGAGTAGAGTAATTGTCGTCCTATCGATCATATAAGCATAATATGGCTTATAATATGAGTTAGATTGATAATAATAAGAGTAATAAGTATAGTAATTGTCGTCCTATCGATCATATAAGCATAATATGGCTAATAATATGAGTTAGATTGATAATAATAAGAGAAATAAGTATAGTAATTGTCGTCCTATCGATCACATAAGCATAATATGGCTAATAATATGAGTTAATTGATAATGATAAGACTAATAAGTATAGTAATTGTCGTTCTATCGATCATATAAGCATAATATGGTTAATAATATGAGTTAGATTGATAACAGGGAGTGTAGTAAGAATAGTAGTTGTCGTTCTGTCGATCATATAAGCATAATATGGCTAATAATATGAGTTAGATTGATAATAATAAGAGTAATAAGTATAGTAAATGTCGTCCTATCGATCATATAAGCATAATATGGCTAATAATATGAGTTAGATTGATAACAATAAGAGTAGTGAGTAGAGTAATTGTCGTCCTATCGATCATATAAGCATAATATGGCTTATAATATGAGTTAGATTGATAATAATAAGAGTAATAAGTATAGTAATTGTCGTCCTATCGATCATATAAGCATAATATGGCTAATAATATGAGTTAGATTGACAATAATAAGAGTAATGAGTATAGTAATTGTCGTTCTATCGATCATATAAGCATAATATGGCTAATAATATGCGTTAGATTGATAATAATAAGAGTAATAAGTATAGTAATTATCGTTCTACCGATCATATAAGCATAATATGGTTAATAATATGAGTTAGATTGATAACAGGGAGTGTAATAAGAATAGTAATTGTCGTTCTGTCGATCATATAAGCATAATATGGCTAATAATATGAGTTAGATTGATAATAGTGAGTGTAATAAGTATAGTAGTTGTCGTTCTACCGACCATATAAGCATAATATGGTTAATAATATGAGTTAGATTGATAATAATAAGAGTAATAAGTATAGTAATTGTCGTCCTATCGATCATATAAGAATAATATGGCTAATAGTATGAGTTAGATTGATAATAATAAGAGTAGTGAGTATAGTAATTGTCGTTCTATCCATCATATAAGCATAATATGGCTAATAATATGAGTTAGATTGATAATAATAAGAGTAATAAGTATAGTAATTGTCGTCCTATCGATCATTTAAGCATAATATGGCTAATAATATGAGTTAGGTTGATAAAAATAAGAATAATAAGTATAGTAATTATCGTTCCTTCGATCACATAAGCATAACATGGCTAATAATATGATGTGATTGATAATAATAAGACTAATAAGTATAGTAGTTGTCGTTCTATCGATCATATAAGCATAATATGGTTAATAATATGAGTTAGATTGATAACAGGGAGTGTAATAAGAATAGTAATTGTCGTTCTGTCGATCATATAAGCATAATATGGCTAATAATATGAGTTAGATTGACAATAATAAGAGTAATAAGTATAGTAATTGTCGTCCTATCGATCATATAAGCATAATATGGCTAATAATATGAGTTAGATTGATAATAATAAGAGTAGTGAGTATAGTAATTGCCGTCCTATCGATCATATAAGCATAATATGGCTAATAATATGAGTTAGATTGATAATAATAAGAGAATTAAGTATAGTAATTGTCGTCCTATCGATCACATAAGCATAATATGGCTAATAGTATGAGTTAGATTGATAATAATAAGAGTAGTGAGTATAGTAATTGTCGTTCTATCGATCATATAAGCATAATATGGCTAATAATATGAGTTAGCTTGATAATAATAAGAGTAATAAGTATAGCAATTGTCGTCCTATCGATCACATAAGCATAATATGGCTAATAATATGAGTTAATTGATAATGATAAGACTAATAAGTATAGTAATTGTCGTTCTATCGATCATATAAGCATAATATGGTTAATAATATGAGTTAGATTGATAACAGGGAGTGTAGTAAGAATAGTAGTTGTCGTTCTGTCGATCATATAAGCATAATATGGCTAATAATATGAGTTAGATTGACAATAATAAGAGTCATAAGGATAGTAATTATCGTTCTACCGATCATATAAGCATAATATGGTTACTAATATGAGTTAGATTGATAATAATAAGAGTAATGAGTATAGTAATTGTCGTTCTATCGATCATATAAGCATAATATGGCTAATAATATGAGTTAGGTTGATAATAATAAGAGTAATGAGTATAGTAATTGTCGTTCTATCGATCATATAAGCATAATATGGCTAATAATATGAGTTAGATTGATAATAATAAGAGTAATAGGTATAGTAATTATCGTTCTACCGATCATATAAGCATAATATGGCTAATAATATGAGTTAGATTGATAATAATAAGAGTAATAAGTATAGTAATTGTCGTTCTATCGATCATATTTGCATAATATGGTTAATTATATGAGTTAGATTGATAATAATAAGAGTAATAGGTATAGTAATTGACGTCCTATCGATCATATAAGCATAATATGGCGAATAAAATTAGTTAGATTGATAATAATAAGAGTAATAAGTATAGTAATTGTCGTTCTATCGATCATATAAGCATAATATGGTTAATAATATGAGTTAGATTGATAATAATAAGAGTAGTGAGTAGAGTAATTGTCGTCCTATCGATCATATAAGCATAATATGGCTTATAATATGAGTTAGATTGATAATAATAAGAGTAATAAGTATAGTAATTGTCGTCCTATCGATCATATAAGCATAATATGGCTAATAATATGAGTTAGATTGACAATAATAAGAGTAATGAGTATAGTAATTGTCGTTCTATCGATCATATAAGCATAATATGGCTAATAATATGCGTTAGATTGATAATAATAAGAGTAATAAGTATAGTAATTATCGTTCTACCGATCATATAAGCATAATATGGTTAATAATATGAGTTAGATTGATAACAGGGAGTGTAATAAGAATAGTAATTGTCGTTCTGTCCATCATATAAGCATAATATGGCTAATAATATGAGTTAGATTGATAATAATAAGAGTAATAGGTATAGTAATTGTCGTCCTATCGATCATATAAGAATAATATGGCTAATAATATGCGTTAGATTGATAATAACAAGAGTAATAAGTATAGTAATTATCGTTCTACCGATCATATAAGCATAATATGGTTAATAATATGAGTTAGATTGATAACAGGGAGTGTAATAAGAATAGTAATTGTCGTTCTGTCCATCATATAAGCATAATATGGCTAATAATATGAGTTAGATTGATAATAATAAGAGTAATAGGTATAGTAATTGTCGTCCTATCGATCATATAAGAATAATATGGCTAATAGTATGAGTTAGATTGATAATAATAAGAGTAGTGAGTATAGTAATTGTCGTTCTATCCATCATATAAGCATAATATGGCTAATAATATGAGTTAGATTGATAATAATAAGAGTAATAAGTATAGTAATTGTCGTTCTATCGATCATTTAAGCATAATATGGCTAATAATATGAGTTAGGTTGATAAAAATAAGAATAATAAGTATAGTAATTATCGTTCCTTCGATCACATAAGCATAACATGGCTAATAATATGATGTGATTGATAATAATAAGACTAATAAGTATAGTAGTTGTCGTTCTATCGATCATATAAGCATAATATGGTTAATAATATGAGTTAGATTGATAACAGGGAGTGTAATAAGAATAGTAATTGTCGTTCTGTCGATCATATAAGCATAATATGGCTAATAATATGAGTTAGATTGACAATAATAAGAGTAATAAGTATAGTAATTGTCGTCCTATCGATCATATAAGCATAATATGGCTAATAATATGAGTTAGATTGATAATAATAAGAGTAGTGAGTATAGTAATTGCCGTCCTATCGATCATATAAGCATAATATGGCTAATAATATGAGTTAGATTGATAATAATAAGAGTAACAAGTATAGTAATTGTCGTCCTATCGGTCATATAAGCATAATATGGCTAATAATATGAGTTAGATTGATAATAATAAGAGTAATGAGTATAGTAATTGTCGTTCTATCGATCATATTTGCATAATATGGTTAATAATATGAGTTAGATTGATATTAATAAGAGTAATAAGTATAGTAATTTTCGTCCTATCGATCATATAAGCATAATATGGCTAGTAATATGAGTTAGATTGATAACAATAAGAGTAGTGAGTATAGTAATTGTCGTTCTATCGATCATATAAGCATAATATGGTTAATAATATGAGTTAGATTGATAACAGGGAGTGTAGTAAGTATAGTAGTTGTCGTTCTGTCGATCATATAAGCATAATATGGCTAATAATATGAGTTAGATTGATAATAATAAGAGTAATAAGTATAGTAATTGTCGTCCTATCGATCACATAAGCATAATATGGCTAATAATATGAGTTAATTGATAATGATAAGACTAATAAGTATAGTAATTGTCGTTCTATCGATCATATAAGCATAATATGGCTAATAATATGAGTTAGATTGATAATAATAAGAGTAATGAGTATAGTAATTTTCGTCCTATCGATCATATAAGCATAATATGGCTAATAATATGAGTTAGATTGATAACAATAAGAGTAGTGAGTATAGTAATTGTCGTCCTATCGATCATATAAGCATAATATGGCTAATAATATGAGTTAGATTGATAATAATAAGAGTAATAAGTATAGTAATTGTCGTTCTATCGATCATTTAAGCATAATATGGCTAATAATATGAGTTAGGTTGATAAAAATAAGAATAATAAGTATAGTAATTATTGTTCCTTCGATCACATAAGCATAACATGGCTAATAATATGATGTGATTGATAATAATAAGACTAATAAGTATAGTAGTTGTCGTTCTATCGATCATATAAGCATAATATGGTTAATAATATGAGTTAGATTGATAACAGGGAGTGTAATAAGAATAGTAATTGTCGTTCTGTCGATCATATAAGCATAATATGGCTAATAATATGAGTTAGATTGACAATAATAAGAGTAATAAGTATAGTAATTGTCGTCCTATCGATCATATAAGCATAATATGGCTAATAATATGAGTTAGATTGATAATAATAAGAGTAGTGAGTATAGTAATTGCCGTCCTATCGATCATATAAGCATAATATGGCTAATAATATGAGTTAGATTGATAATAATAAGAGTAACAAGTATTGTAATTGTCGTCCTATCGGTCATATAAGCATAATATGGCTAATAATATGAGTTAGATTGATAATAATAAGAGTAATGAGTATAGTAATTGTCGTTCTATCGATCATATTTGCATAATATGGTTAATAATATGAGTTAGATTGATATTAATAAGAGTAATAAGTATAGTAATTTTCGTCCTATCGATCATATAAGCATAATATGGCTAGTAATATGAGTTAGATTGATAACAATAATAGTAGTGAGTATAGTAATTGTCGTTCTATCGATCATATAAGCATAATATGGCTAATAATATGAGTTAGATTGATAATAATAAGAGTAATAAGTATAGTAATTGTCGTCCTATCGATCACATAAGCATAATATGGCTAATAGTATGAGTTAGATTGATAATAATAAGAGCAGTGAGTATAGTAATTGTCGTTCTATCGATCATATAAGATAATATGGCTAATAATATGAGTTAGATTGATAATAATAAGAGCAATAAGTATAGTAATTGTCGTCCTATCGATCACATAAGCATAATATGGCTAATAATATGAGTTAATTGATAATGATAAGACTAATAAGTATAGTAATTGTCGTTCTATCGATCATATAAGCATAATATGGTTAATAATATGAGTTAGATTGATAACAGGGAGTGTAGTAAGTATAGTAGTTGTCGTTCTGTCGATCATATAAGCATAATATGGCTAATAATATGAGTTAGATTGATAATAATAAGAGTAATAATTATAGTAATTGTCGTCCTATCGATCACATAAGCATAATATGGCTAATAATATGAGTTAATTGATAATGATAAGACTAATAAGTATAGTAATTGTCGTTCTATCGATCATATAAGCATAATATGGCTAATAATATGAGTTAGATTGATAATAATAAGAGTAATGAGTATAGTAATTTTCGTCCTATCGATCATATAAGCATAATATGGCTAATAATATGAGTTAGATTGATAACAATAAGAGTAGTGAGTATAGTAATTGTCGTCCTATCGATCATATAAGCATAATATGGCTAATAATATGAGTTAGATTGATAATAATAAGAGTAATAAGAATAGTAATTGTCGTCCTATCGATCATATAAGCATAATATGGCTAATAATATGAGTTAGATTGATAACAATAAGAGTAGTGAGTATAGTAATTGTCGTCCTATCGATCATATAAGCATAATATGGCTAATAATATGAGTTAGATTGATAATAATAAGAGTAACAAGTATAGTAATTGTCGTCCTATCGATCATATAAGCATAATATGGCTAATAATATGAGTTAGATTGATAATAATAAGAGTAATGAGTATAGTAATTGTCGTTCTATCGATCATATAAGCATAATATGGCTAATAATATGAGTTAGATTGATAACAATAAGAGTAGTGAGTATAGTAATTGTGGTCCTATCGATCATATAAGCATAATATGGCTAATAATATGAGTTAGATTGACAATAATAAGAGTAATAAGTATAGTAATTATCGTTCTACCGATCATATAAGCATAATATGGTTAATAATATGAGTTAGATTGATAACAGGGAGTGTAATAAGAATAGTAATTGTCGTTCTGTCCATCATATAAGCATAATATGGCTAATAATATGAGTTAGATTGATAATAATAAGAGTAATAGGTATAGTAATTGTCGTCCTATCGATCATATAAGAATAATATGGCTAATAATATGCGTTAGATTGATAATAACAAGAGTAATAAGTATAGTAATTATCGTTCTACCGATCATATAAGCATAATATGGTTAATAATATGAGTTAGATTGATAACAGGGAGTGTAATAAGAATAGTAATTGTCGTTCTGTCCATCATATAAGCATAATATGGCTAATAATATGAGTTAGATTGATAATAATAAGAGTAATAGGTATAGTAATTGTCGTCCTATCGATCATATAAGAATAATATGGCTAATAGTATGAGTTAGATTGATAATAATAAGAGTAGTGAGTATAGTAATTGTCGTTCTATCCATCATATAAGCATAATATGGCTAATAATATGAGTTAGATTGATAATAATAAGAGTAATAAGTATAGTAATTGTCGTTCTATCGATCATTTAAGCATAATATGGCTAATAATATGAGTTAGGTTGATAAAAATAAGAATAATAAGTATAGTAATTATCGTTCCTTCGATCACATAAGCATAACATGGCTAATAATATGATGTGATTGATAATAATAAGACTAATAAGTATAGTAGTTGTCGTTCTATCGATCATATAAGCATAATATGGTTAATAATATGAGTTAGATTGATAACAGGGAGTGTAATAAGAATAGTAATTGTCGTTCTGTCGATCATATAAGCATAATATGGCTAATAATATGAGTTAGATTGACAATAATAAGAGTAATAAGTATAGTAATTGTCGTCCTATCGATCATATAAGCATAATATGGCTAATAATATGAGTTAGATTGATAATAATAAGAGTAGTGAGTATAGTAATTGCCGTCCTATCGATCATATAAGCATAATATGGCTAATAATATGAGTTAGATTGATAATAATAAGAGTAACAAGTATAGTAATTGTCGTTCTATCGATCATTTAAGCATAATATGGCTAATAATATGAGTTAGGTTGATAATAATAAGAGTAATGAGTATAGTAATTTTCGTCCTATCGATCATATAAGCATAATATGGCTAATAATATGAGTTAGATTGATAACAATAAGAGTAGTGAGTATAGTAATTGTCGTCCTATCGATCATATAAGCATAATATGGCTAATAATATGAGTTAGATTGATAATAATAAGAGTAATAAGTATAGTAATTGTCGTTCTATCGATCATTTAAGCATAATATGGCTAATAATATGAGTTAGGTTGATAAAAATAAGAATAATAAGTATAGTAATTATTGTTCCTTCGATCACATAAGCATAACATGGCTAATAATATGATGTGATTGATAATAATAAGACTAATAAGTATAGTAGTTGTCGTTCTATCGATCATATAAGCATAATATGGTTAATAATATGAGTTAGATTGATAACAGGGAGTGTAATAAGAATAGTAATTGTCGTTCTGTCGATCATATAAGCATAATATGGCTAATAATATGAGTTAGATTGACAATAATAAGAGTAATAAGTATAGTAATTGTCGTCCTATCGATCATATAAGCATAATATGGCTAATAATATGAGTTAGATTGATAATAATAAGAGTAGTGAGTATAGTAATTGCCGTCCTATCGATCATATAAGCATAATATGGCTAATAATATGAGTTAGATTGATAATAATAAGAGTAACAAGTATAGTAATTGTCGTCCTATCGGTCATATAAGCATAATATGGCTAATAATATGAGTTAGATTGATAATAATAAGAGTAATGAGTATAGTAATTGTCGTTCTATCGATCATATTTGCATAATATGGTTAATAATATGAGTTAGATTGATATTAATAAGAGTAATAAGTATAGTAATTTTCGTCCTATCGATCATATAAGCATAATATGGCTAGTAATATGAGTTAGATTGATAACAATAATAGTAGTGAGTATAGTAATTGTCGTTCTATCGATCATATAAGCATAATATGGCTAATAATATGAGTTAGATTGATAATAATAAGAGCAATAAGTATAGTAATTGTCGTCCTATCGATCACATAAGCATAATATGGCTAATAGTATGAGTTAGATTGATAATAATAAGAGCAGTGAGTATAGTAATTGTCGTTCTATCGATCATATAAGATAATATGGCTAATAATATGAGTTAGATTGATAATAATAAGAGCAATAAGTATAGTAATTGTCGTCCTATCGATCACATAAGCATAATACGGCTAATAATATGAGTTAATTGATAATGATAAGACTAATAAGTATAGTAATTGTCGTTCTATCGATCATATAAGCATAATATGGTTAATAATATGAGTTAGATTGATAACAGGGAGTGTAGTAAGTATAGTAGTTGTCGTTCTGTCGATCATATAAGCATAATATGGCTAATAATATGAGTTAGATTGATAATAATAAGAGTAATAAGTATAGTAATTGTCGTCCTATCGATCACATAAGCATAATATGGCTAATAATATGAGTTAATTGATAATGATAAGACTAATAAGTATAGTAATTGTCGTTCTATCGATCATATAAGCATAATATGGCTAATAATATGAGTTAGATTGATAATAATAAGAGTAATGAGTATAGTAATTTTCGTCCTATCGATCATATAAGCATAATATGGCTAATAATATGAGTTAGATTGATAACAATAAGAGTAGTGAGTATAGTAATTGTCGTCCTATCGATCATATAAGCATAATATGGCTAATAATATGAGTTAGATTGATAATAATAAGAGTAATAAGAATAGTAATTGTCGTCCTATCGATCATATAAGCATAATATGGCTAATAATATGAGTTAGATTGATAACAATAAGAGTAGTGAGTATAGTAATTGTCGTCCTATCGATCATATAAGCATAATATGGCTAATAATATGAGTTAGATTGATAATAATAAGAGTAACAAGTATAGTAATTGTCGTCCTATCGATCATATAAGCATAATATGGCTAATAATATGAGTTAGATTGATAATAATAAGAGTAATGAGTATAGTAATTGTCGTTCTATCGATCATATAAGCATAATATGGCTAATAATATGAGTTAGATTGATAACAATAAGAGTAGTGAGTATAGTAATTGTGGTCCTATCGATCATATAAGCATAATATGGCTAATAATATGAGTTAGATTGACAATAATAAGAGTAATAAGTATAGTAATTATCGTTCTACCGATCATATAAGCATAATATGGTTAATAATATGAGTTAGATTGATAATAATAAGAGTAATGAGTATAGTAATTGACGTTCTATCGATCATATAAGCATAATATGGCTAATAATATGAGTTAGATTGATAACAATAAGAGTAGTGAGCATAGTAATTGTCGTCCTATCGATCATATAAGCATAATATGGCTAATAATATGAGTTAGATTGATAATAATAAGAGTAACAAGTATAGTAATTGTCGTCCTATCGATCATATAAGCATAATATGGCTAATAATATGAGTTAGATTGATAATAATAAGAGTAATGAGTATAGTAATTGTCGTTCTATCGATCATATAAGTATAATATGGCTAATAATATGAGTTAGATTGATAATAATAAGAGTAATAAGTATAGTAATTATCGTTCTACCGATCATATAAGCATAATATGGTTAATAATATGAGTTTGATTGATAACAGGGAGTGTAATAAGAATAGTAATTGTCGTTCTGTCGATAATATAAGCATAATATGGCTAATAATATGAGTTAGATTGATAATAATGACAGTAATGAGTATAGTAATTGTCGTTCTATCGATCATTTAAGCATAATATGGCTAATAATATGAGTTAGGTTGATAAAAATAAGAATAATAAGTATAGTAATTATCGTTCCTTCGATGACATAAGCATAACATGGCTAATAATATGAGGTGATTGATAATAATAAGACTAATAAGTATAGTAGTTGTCGTTCTATCGATCATATAAGCATAATATGGCTAATAATATGAGTTAGATTGATAACAATAAGAGTCGTGAGTATAGTAATTGTCGTTCTATCGATCATATAAGCATAATATGGCTAATAATATGAGTTAGATTGATAATAATAAGAGTAATAAGTATAGTAATTGTCGTCCTATCGTTCACATAAGCATAATATGGCTAATAATATGAGTTAATTGATAATGATAAGACTAATAAGTATAGTAATTGTCGTTCTATCGATCATATAAGCATAATATGGCTAATAATATGCGTTAGATTGATAATAATAAGAGTAATAAGTATAGTAAATATCGTTCTACCGATCATATAAGCATAATATGGTTAATAATATGAGTTAGATTGATAACAGGGAGTGTAATAAGAATAGTAATTGTCGTTCTGTCCATCATATAAGCATAATATGGCTAATAATATGAGTTAGATTGATAATAATAAGAGTAGTGAGTATAGTAATTGTCGTCCTATCGATCATATAAGCATAATATGGCTAATAATATGAGTTAGGTTGATAATAATAAGAGTAATGAGTATAGCAATTGTCGTTCTATCGATCATATAAGCATAATATGGCTAATAATATGAGTTAGATTGACAATAATAAGAGTAATAAGTATAGTAATTATCGTTCTACCGATCATATAAGCATAATATGGTTAATAATATGAGTTAGATTGATAATAATAAGAGTAATGAGTATAGTAGTTGTCGTTCTATCGATCATATAAGCATAATATGGCTAATAATATGAGTTAGATTGATAATAATAAAAGTAATAAGTATAGTAATTATCGTTCTACCGATCATATAAGCATAATATGGCTAATAATATGAGTTGGATTGATAATAATAAGAGTAATGAGTATAGTAATTGTCGTTCTATCGATCATATAAGCATAATATGGCTAATAATATGCGTTAGATTGATAGTAATAAGAGTAATAAGTATAGTAATTATCGTTCTACCGATCATATAAGCATAATATGGTTAATAATATGAGTTAGATTGATAACAGGGAGTGTAATAAGAATAGTAATTGTCGTTCTGTCCATCATATAAGCATAATATGGCTAATAATATGAGTTAGATTGATAATAATAAGAGTAATAAGTATAGTAATTGTCGTCCTATCGATCACATAAGCATAATATGGCTAATAGTATGAGTTAGATTGATAATAATAAGAGTAGTGAGTATAGTAATTGTCGTTCTATCGATCATATAAGCATAATATGGCTAATAATATGAGTTAGATTGATAATAATAAGAGTAATAAGTATAGTAATTGTCGTCCTGTCGATCACATAAGCATAATATGGCTAATAATATGAGTTAATTGATAATGATAAGACTAATAAGTATAGTAATTGTCGTTCTATCGATCATATAAGCATAATATGGCTAATAATATGAGTTAGATTGATAATAATAAGAGTAATAAGTATAGTAATTATCGTTCTACCGATCATATAAGCATAATATGGTTAATAATATGAGTTAGATTGATAACAGGGAGTGTAATAAGAATAGTAATTGTCGTTCTGTCGATAATATAAGCATAATATGGCTAATAATATGAGTTAGATTGATAATAATGACAGTAATGAGTATAGTAATTGTCGTTCAATCGATCATTTAAGCATAATACGGCTAATAATATGAGTTGGGTTGATAAAAATAAGAATAATAAGTATAGTAATTATCGTTCCTTCGATCACATAAGCATAACATGGCTAATAATATGAGGTGATTGATAATAATAAGACTAATAAGTATAGTAGTTGTCGTTCTATCGATCATATAAGCATAATATGGCTAATAATATGAGTTAGATTGATAACAATAAGAGTAGTGAGTATAGTAATTGTCGTCCTATCGATCATATAAGCATAATATGTCTAATAATATGAGTTAGATTGATAATAATAACAGTAACAAGTATAGTAATTGTCGTCCTATCGATCATATAAGCATAATATGGCTAATAATATGAGTTAGATTGATAATAATAAGAGTAGTGAGTATAGTAATTGTCGTCCTATCGATCATATAAGCATAATATGGCTAATAATATGAGTTAGATTGATAATAATAAGAGTAATAAGAATAGTAATTGTCGTCCTATCGATCATATAAGCATAATATGGCTAATAATATGAGTTAGATTGATAATAATAAGAGTAATGAGTATAGTAATTGTCGTTCTATCGATCATATAAGCATAATATGGCTAATAATATGAGTTAGATTGATAATAATAAGAGTAATAAGTATAGTAATTATCGTTCTACCGATCATATAAGCATAATATGGTTAATAATATGAGTTTGATTGATAACAGGGAGTGTAATAAGAATAGTAATTGTCGTTCTGTCGATAATATAAGCATAATATGGCTAATAATATGAGTTAGATTGATAATAATGACAGTAATGAGTATAGTAATTGTCGTTCTATCGATCATTTAAGCATAATATGGCTAATAATATGCGTTAGATTGATAATAATAAGAGTAATAAGTATAGTAATTATCGTTCTACCGATCATATAAGCATAATATGGTTAATAATATGAGTTAGATTGATAATAATAAGAGTAATGAGTGTAGTAGTTGTCGTTCTATCGATCATATAAGCATAATATGGCTAATAATATGAGTTAGATTGATAATAATAAAAGTAATAAGTATAGTAATTATCGTTCTACCGATCATATAAGCATAATATGGCTAATAATATGAGTTGGATTGATAATAATAAGAGTAATGAGTATAGTAATTGTCGTTCTATCGATCATATAAGCATAATATGGCTAATAATATGCGTTAGATTGATAGTAATAAGAGTAATAAGTATAGTAATTATCGTTCTACCGATCATATAAGCATAATATGGTTAATAATATGAGTTAGATTGATAACAGGGAGTGTAATAAGAATAGTAATTGTCGTTCTGTCCATCATATAAGCATAATATGGCTAATAATATGAGTTAGATTGATAATAATAAGAGTAATAAGTATAGTAATTGTCGTCCTATCGATCACATAAGCATAATATGGCTAATAGTATGAGTTAGATTGATAATAATAAGAGTAGTGAGTATAGTAATTGTCGTTCTATCGATCATATAAGCATAATATGGCTAATAATATGAGTTAGATTGATAATAATAAGAGTAATAAGTATAGTAATTGTCGTCCTGTCGATCACATAAGCATAATATGGCTAATAATATGAGTTAATTGATAATGATAAGACTAATAAGTATAGTAATTGTCGTTCTATCGATCATATAAGCATAATATGTCTAATAATATGAGTTAGATTGATAATAATAAGAGTAATAAGTATAGTAATTATCGTTCTACCGATCATATAAGCATAATATGGTTAATAATATGAGTTAGATTGATAACAGGGAGTGTAATAAGAATAGTAATTGTCGTTCTGTCGATAATATAAGCATAATATGGCTAATAATATGAGTTAGATTGATAATAATGACAGTAATGAGTATAGTAATTGTCGTTCTATCGATCATTTAAGCATAATACGGCTAATAATATGAGTTGGGTTGATAAAAATAAGAATAATAAGTATAGTAATTATCGTTCCTTCGATCACATAAGCATAACATGGCTAATAATATGAGGTGATTGATAATAATAAGACTAATAAGTATAGTAGTTGTCGTTCTATCGATCATATAAGCATAATATGGCTAATAATATGAGTTAGATTGATAACAATAAGAGTAGTGAGTATAGTAATTGTCGTCCTATCGATCATATAAGCATAATATGTCTAATAATATGAGTTAGATTGATAATAATAACAGTAACAAGTATAGTAATTGTCGTCCTATCGATCATATAAGCATAATATGGCTAATAATATGCGTTAGATTGATAATAATAAGAGTAATGAGTATAGTAATTGTCGTTCTATCGATCATATAAGCATAATATGGCTAATAATATGAGTTAGATTGATAATAATAAGAGTAATAAGTATAGTAATTATCGTTCTACCGATCATATAAGCATAATATGGTTAATAATATGAGTTTGATTGATAACAGGGAGTGTAATAAGAATAGTAATTGTCGTTCTGTCGATAATATAAGCATAATATGGCTAATAATATGAGTTAGATTGATAATAATGACAGTAATGAGTATAGTAATTGTCGTTCTATCGATCATTTAAGCATAATATGGCTAATAATATGAGTTAGATTGATAACAGGGAGTGTAATAAGAATAGTAATTGTCGTTCTGTCCATCATATAAGCATAATATGGCTAATAATATGAGTTAGATTGATAATAATAAGAGTAGTGAGTATAGTAATTGTCGTCCTATCGATCATATAAGCATAATATGGCTAATAATATGAGTTAGGTTGATAATAATAAGAGTAATGAGTATAGCAATTGTCGTTCTATCGATCATATAAGCATAATATGGCTAATAATATGAGTTAGATTGACAATAATAAGAGTAATAAGTATAGTAATTATCGTTCTACCGATCATATAAGCATAATATGGTTAATAATATGAGTTAGATTGATAATAATAAGAGTAATGAGTATAGTAGTTGTCGTTCTATCGATCATATAAGCATAATATGGCTAATAATATGAGTTAGATTGATAATAATAAAAGTAATAAGTATAGTAATTATCGTTCTACCGATCATATAAGCATAATATGGCTAATAATATGAGTTGGATTGATAATAATAAGAGTAATGAGTATAGTAATTGTCGTTCTATCGATCATATAAGCATAATATGGCTAATAATATGCGTTAGATTGATAGTAATAAGAGTAATAAGTATAGTAATTATCGTTCTACCGATCATATAAGCATAATATGGTTAATAATATGAGTTAGATTGATAACAGGGAGTGTAATAAGAATAGTAATTGTCGTTCTGTCCATCATATAAGCATAATATGGCTAATAATATGAGTTAGATTGATAATAATAAGAGTAATAAGTATAGTAATTGTCGTCCTATCGATCACATAAGCATAATATGGCTAATAGTATGAGTTAGATTGATAATAATAAGAGTGGTGAGTATAGTAATTGTCGTTCTATCGATCATATAAGCATAATATGGCTAATAATATGAGTTAGATTGATAATAATAAGAGTAATAAGTATAGTAATTGTCGTCCTGTCGATCACATAAGCATAATATGGCTAATAATATGAGTTAATTGATAATGATAAGACTAATAAGTATAGTAATTGTCGTTCTATCGATCATATAAGCATAATATGGCTAATAATATGAGTTAGATTGATAATAATAAGAGTAATAAGTATAGTAATTATCGTTCTACCGATCATATAAGCATAATATGGTTAATAATATGAGTTAGATTGATAACAGGGAGTGTAATAAGAATAGTAATTGTCGTTCTGTCGATAATATAAGCATAATATGGCTAATAATATGAGTTAGATTGATAATAATGGCAGTAATGAGTATAGTAATTGTCGTTCTATCGATCATTTAAGCATAATACGGCTAATAATATGAGTTGGGTTGATAAAAATAAGAATAATAAGTATAGTAATTATCGTTCCTTCGATCACATAAGCATAACATGGCTAATAATATGAGGTGATTGATAATAATAAGACTAATAAGTATAGTAGTTGTCGTTCTATCGATCATATAAGCATAATATGGCTAATAATATGAGTTAGATTGATAACAATAAGAGTAGTGAGTATAGTAATTGTCGTCCTATCGATCATATAAGCATAATATGTCTAATAATATGAGTTAGATTGATAATAATAAGAGTAATAAGAATAGTAATTGTCGTCCTATCGATCATATAAGCATAATATGGCTAATAATATGAGTTAGATTGATAACAATAAGAGTAGTGAGTATAGTAATTGTCGTCCTATCGATCATATAAGCATAATATGGCTAATAATATGAGTTAGATTGATAATAATAAGAGTAACAAGTATAGTAATTGTCGTCCTATCGATCATATAAGCATAATATGGCTAATAATATGAGTTAGATTGATAATAATAAGAGTAATGAGTATAGTAATTGTCGTTCTATCGATCATATAAGCATAATATGGCTAATAATATGAGTAAGATTGATAACAATAAGAGTAGTGAGTATAGTAATTGTGGTCCTATCGATCATATAAGCATAATATGGCTAATAATATGAGTTAGATTGACAATAATAAGAGTAATAAGTATAGTAATTATCGTTCTACCGATCATATAAGCATAATATGGTTAATAATATGAGTTAGATTGATAATAATAAGAGTAATGAGTATAGTAATTGTCGTCCTATCGATCATATAAGCATAATATGGCTAATAATATGAGTTAGATTGATAATAATAAGAGTAATAAGTATAGTAATTGTCGTCCTATCGATCATATAAGCATAATATGGCTAATAATATGAGTTAGATTGATAACAATAAGAGTAGTGAGTATAGTAATTGTCGTCCTATCGATCATATAAGCATAATATGGCTAATAATATGAGTTAGATTGATAATAATAAGAGTAACAAGTATAGTAATAGACGTCCTATCGTTCATATAAGCATAATATGGCTAATAATATGAGTTAGAATGATAATAATAAGAGTAATAAGTATAGTAATTGTCGTTCTATCGATGATATTTGCATAATATGGCTAGTAATATGGGTTAGATTGATAATAATAAGAGTAATGAGTATAGTAAATGTCGTTCTATTGATCATATTAGCATAATATGGCTAATAATATGAGTTAGATTGGTAATAATAAGAGTAATAAGTATAGTAATTGTCGTTCTATCGGTCATATAAGCATATTATTGCTAATAATATGAGTTAGATTGATAATAATAAGAGTAGTGAGTATAGTAATTGTCGTTCTATCGATCATATTATCATAATATGGCTAATAATATGAGATGGATTGATAATTATAAGAGTAATAAGTATAGTAATTGTTGTTCTATCGATCATATAAGCATATTATGGCTAATAATATGAGTTAGATTGATAATAATAAGAGTAGTGAGTATAGTAATTGTCGTTCTATCGATCATTTAAGCAGAATATGACTTATAATATGAGTTAGATTGACAATAATAAGAGTAATAAGTATAGTAATTATCGTTCTACCGATCATATAAGCATAATATGGTTAATAATATGAGTTAGATTGATAATAATAAGAGTAATGAGTATAGTAATTGTCGTTCTATCGATCATATAAGCATAATATGGGTAATAATATGAGTTAGATTGATAATAATAAAAGTAATAAGTATACTAATTATCGTTCTACCGATCATATAAGCATAATATGGTTAATAATATGAGTTAGATTGATAACAGGGAGTGTAATAAGAATAGTAATTGTCGTTTTGTCCATCATATAAGCATAATATGGCTAATAATATGAGTTAATTGATAATGATAAGACTAATAAGTATAGTAATTGTCGTTCTATCGATCATATAAGCATAATATGGCTAATAATATGCGTTAGATTGATAATAATAAGAGTAATAAGTATAGTAATTATCGTTCTACCGATCATATAAGCATAATATGGTTAATAATATGAGTTAGATTGATAACAGGGAGTGTAATAAGAATAGTAATTGTCGTTCTGTTCATCATATAAGCATAATATGGCTAATAATATGAGTTAGATTGACAATAATAAGAGTCATAAGGATAGTAATTATCGTTCTACCGATCATATAAGCATAATATGGTTACTAATATGAGTTAGATTGATAATAATAAGAGTAATGAGTATAGTAATTGTCGTTCTATCGATCATATAAGCATAATATGGCTAATAATATGAGTTAGGTTGATAATAATAAGAGTAATGAGTATAGTAATTGTCGTTCTATCGATCATATAAGCATAATATGGCTAATAATATGAGTTAGATTGATAATAATAAGAGTAATAGGTATAGTAATTATCGTTCTACCGATCATATAAGCATAATATGGCTAATAATATGAGTTAGATTGATAATAATAAGAGTAATAAGTATAGTAATTGTCGTTCTATCGATCATATTTGCATAATATGGTTAATAATATGAGTTAGATTGATAATAATAAGAGTAATAGGTATAGTAATTGACGTCCTATCGATCATATAAGCATAATATGGCGAATAAAATTAGTTAGATTGATAATAATAAGAGTAATACGTATAGTAATTGTCGTTCTATCGATCATATAAGCATAATATGGTTAATAATATGAGTTAGATTGATAATAATAAGAGTAACAAGTATAGTAATTGTCGTCCTATCGATCATATAAGCATAATATGGCTAATAATATGAGTTAGATTGATAATAATAAGAGTAATAAGTATAGTCATTGTCGTCCTATCGATCACATAAGCATAATATGGCTAATAATATGAGTTAATTGATAATAATAAGAGTAATAAGTATAGTAATTGTCGTTCTATCGATCATATTTGCATAATATGGTTAATAATATGAGTTAGATTGATAATAATAAGAGTAATAGGTATAGTAATTGACGTCCTATCGATCATATAAGCATAATATGGCGAATAAAATTAGTTAGATTGATAATAATAAGAGTAATACGTATAGTAATTGTCGTTCTATCGATCATATAAGCATAATATGGTTAATAATATGAGTTAGATTGATAATAATAAGAGTAACAAGTATAGTAATTGTCGTTCTGTCGATAATATAAGCATAATATGGCTAATAATATGAGTTAGATTGATAATAATGACAGTAATGAGTATAGTAATTGTCGTTCTATCGATCATTTAAGCATAATATGGCTAATAATATGAGTTGGGTTGATAAAAATAAGAATAATAAGTATAGTAATTATCGTTCCTTCGATCACATAAGCATAACATGGCTAATCATATGAGGTGATTGATAATAATAAGACTAATAAGTATAGTAGTTGTCGTTCTATCGATCATATAAGCATAATATGGCTAATAATATGAGTTAGATTGATAACAATAAGAGTAGTGAGTATAGTAATTGTCGTCCTATCGATCATATAAGCATAATATGTCTAATAATATGAGTTAGATTGATAATAATAACAGTAACAAGTATAGTAATTGTCGTCCTATCGATCATATAAGCATAATATGGCTAATAATATGAGTTAGATTGATAATAATAAGAGTAATAAGTATAGTAATTGTCGTCCTATCGATCATATAAGCATAATATGGCTAATAATATGAGTTAGATTGATAACAATAAGAGTAGTGAGTATAGTAATTGTCGTCCTATCGATCATATAAGCATAATATGGCTAATAATATGAGTTAGATTGATAACAATAAGAGTAGTGAGTATAGTAATTGTCGTCCTATCGATCATATAAGCATAATATGTCTAATAATATGAGTTAGATTGATAATAATAACAGTAACAAGTATAGTAATTGTCGTCCTATCGATCATATAAGCATAATATGGCTAATAATATGCGTTAGATTGATAATAATAAGAGTAATGAGTATAGTAATTGTCGTTCTATCGATCATATAAGCATAATATGGCTAATAATATGAGTTAGATTGATAATAATAAGAGTAATAAGTATAGTAATTATCGTTCTACCGATCATATAAGCATAATATGGTTAATAATATGAGTTTGATTGATAACAGGGAGTGTAATAAGAATAGTAATTGTCGTTCTGTCGATAATATAAGCATAATATGGCTAATAATATGAGTTAGATTGATAATAATGACAGTAATGAGTATAGTAATTGTCGTTCTATCGATCATTTAAGCATAATATGGCTAATAATATGAGTTAGATTGATAACAGGGAGTGTAATAAGAATAGTAATTGTCGTTCTGTCCATCATATAAGCATAATATGGCTAATAATATGAGTTAGATTGATAATAATAAGAGTAGTGAGTATAGTAATTGTCGTCCTATCGATCATATAAGCATAATATGGCTAATAATATGAGTTAGGTTGATAATAATAAGAGTAATGAGTATAGCAATTGTCGTTCTATCGATCATATAAGCATAATATGGCTAATAATATGAGTTAGATTGACAATAATAAGAGTAATAAGTATAGTAATTATCGTTCTACCGATCATATAAGCATAATATGGTTAATAATATGAGTTAGATTGATAATAATAAGAGTAATGAGTATAGTAGTTGTCGTTCTATCGATCATATAAGCATAATATGGCTAATAATATGAGTTAGATTGATAATAATAAAAGTAATAAGTATAGTAATTATCGTTCTACCGATCATATAAGCATAATATGGCTAATAATATGAGTTGGATTGATAATAATAAGAGTAATGAGTATAGTAATTGTCGTTCTATCGATCATATAAGCATAATATGGCTAATAATATGCGTTAGATTGATAGTAATAAGAGTAATAAGTATAGTAATTATCGTTCTACCGATCATATAAGCATAATATGGTTAATAATATGAGTTAGATTGATAACAGGGAGTGTAATAAGAATAGTAATTGTCGTTCTGTCCATCATATAAGCATAATATGGCTAATAATATGAGTTAGATTGATAATAATAAGAGTAATAAGTATAGTAATTGTCGTCCTATCGATCACATAAGCATAATATGGCTAATAGTATGAGTTAGATTGATAATAATAAGAGTGGTGAGTATAGTAATTGTCGTTCTATCGATCATATAAGCATAATATGGCTAATAATATGAGTTAGATTGATAATAATAAGAGTAATAAGTATAGTAATTGTCGTCCTGTCGATCACATAAGCATAATATGGCTAATAATATGAGTTAATTGATAATGATAAGACTAATAAGTATAGTAATTGTCGTTCTATCGATCATATAAGCATAATATGGCTAATAATATGAGTTAGATGGATAATAATAAGAGTAATAAGTATAGTAATTATCGTTCTACCGATCATATAAGCATAATATGGTTAATAATATGAGTTAGATTGATAACAGGGAGTGTAATAAGAATAGTAATTGTCGTTCTGTCGATAATATAAGCATAATATGGCTAATAATATGAGTTAGATTGATAATAATGGCAGTAATGAGTATAGTAATTGTCGTTCTATCGATCATTTAAGCATAATACGGCTAATAATATGAGTTGGGTTGATAAAAATAAGAATAATAAGTATAGTAATTATCGTTCCTTCGATCACATAAGCATAACATGGCTAATAATATGAGGTGATTGATAATAATAAGACTAATAAGTATAGTAGTTGTCGTTCTATCGATCATATAAGCATAATATGGCTAATAATATGAGTTAGATTGATAACAATAAGAGTAGTGAGTATAGTAATTGTCGTCCTATCGATCATATAAGCATAATATGTCTAATAATATGAGTTAGATTGATAATAATAAGAGTAATAAGAATAGTAATTGTCGTCCTATCGATCATATAAGCATAATATGGCTAATAATATGAGTTAGATTGATAACAATAAGAGTAGTGAGTATAGTAATTGTCGTCCTATCGATCATATAAGCATAATATGGCTAATAATATGAGTTAGATTGATAATAATAAGAGTAACAAGTATAGTAATTGTCGTCCTATCGATCATATAAGCATAATATGGCTAATAATATGAGTTAGATTGATAATAATAAGAGTAATGAGTATAGTAATTGTCGTTCTATCGATCATATAAGCATAATATGGCTAATAATATGAGTAAGATTGATAACAATAAGAGTAGTGAGTATAGTAATTGTGGTCCTATCGATCATATAAGCATAATATGGCTAATAATATGAGTTAGATTGACAATAATAAGAGTAATAAGTATAGTAATTATCGTTCTACCGATCATATAAGCATAATATGGTTAATAATATGAGTTAGATTGATAATAATAAGAGTAATGAGTATAGTAATTGTCGTCCTATCGATCATATAAGCATAATATGGCTAATAATATGAGTTAGATTGATAATAATAAGAGTAATAAGTATAGTAATTGTCGTCCTATCGATCATATAAGCATAATATGGCTAATAATATGAGTTAGATTGATAACAATAAGAGTAGTGAGTATAGTAATTGTCGTCGAATCGATCATATAAGCATAATATGGCTAATAATATGAGTTAGATTGATAATAATAAGAGTAACAAGTATAGTAATAGACGTCCTATCGTTCATATAAGCATAATATGGCTAATAATATGAGTTAGAATGATAATAATAAGAGTAATAAGTATAGTAATTGTCGTTCTATCGATGATATTTGCATAATATGGCTAGTAATATGGGTTAGATTGATAATAATAAGAGTAATGAGTATAGTAAATGTCGTTCTATTGATCATATTAGCATAATATGGCTAATAATATGAGTTAGATTGGTAATAATAAGAGTAATAAGTATAGTAATTGTCGTTCTATCGGTCATATAAGCATATTATTGCTAATAATATGAGTTAGATTGATAATAATAAGAGTAGTGAGTATAGTAATTGTCGTTCTATCGATCATATTATCATAATATGGCTAATAATATGAGATGGATTGATAATTATAAGAGTAATAAGTATAGTAATTGTTGTTCTATCGATCATATAAGCATATTATGGCTAATAATATGAGTTAGATTGATAATAATAAGAGTAGTGAGTATAGTAATTGTCGTTCTATCGATCATTTAAGCAGAATATGACTTATAATATGAGTTAGATTGACAATAATAAGAGTAATAAGTATAGTAATTATCGTTCTACCGATCATATAAGCATAATATGGTTAATAATATGAGTTAGATTGATAATAATAAGAGTAATGAGTATAGTAATTGTCGTTCTATCGATCATATAAGCATAATATGGGTAATAATATGAGTTAGATTGATAATAATAAAAGTAATAAGTATACTAATTATCGTTCTACCGATCATATAAGCATAATATGGTTAATAATATGAGTTAGATTGATAACAGGGAGTGTAATAAGAATAGTAATTGTCGTTTTGTCCATCATATAAGCATAATATGGCTAATAATATGAGTTAATTGATAATGATAAGACTAATAAGTATAGTAATTGTCGTTCTATCGATCATATAAGCATAATATGGCTAATAATATGCGTTAGATTGATAATAATAAGAGTAATAAGTATAGTAATTATCGTTCTACCGATCATATAAGCATAATATGGTTAATAATATGAGTTAGATTGATAACAGGGAGTGTAATAAGAATAGTAATTGTCGTTCTGTTCATCATATAAGCATAATATGGCTAATAATATGAGTTAGATTGACAATAATAAGAGTCATAAGGATAGTAATTATCGTTCTACCGATCATATAAGCATAATATGGTTACTAATATGAGTTAGATTGATAATAATAAGAGTAATGAGTATAGTAATTGTCGTTCTATCGATCATATAAGCATAATATGGCTAATAATATGAGTTAGGTTGATAATAATAAGAGTAATGAGTATAGTAATTGTCGTTCTATCGATCATATAAGCATAATATGGCTAATAATATGAGTTAGATTGATAATAATAAGAGTAATAGGTATAGTAATTATCGTTCTACCGATCATATAAGCATAATATGGCTAATAATATGAGTTAGATTGATAATAATAAGAGTAATAAGTATAGTAATTGTCGTTCTATCGATCATATTTGCATAATATGGTTAATAATATGAGTTAGATTGATAATAATAAGAGTAATAGGTATAGTAATTGACGTCCTATCGATCATATAAGCATAATATGGCGAATAAAATTAGTTAGATTGATAATAATAAGAGTAATACGTATAGTAATTGTCGTTCTATCGATCATATAAGCATAATATGGTTAATAATATGAGTTAGATTGATAATAATAAGAGTAACAAGTATAGTAATTGTCGTCCTATCGATCATATAAGCATAATATGGCTAATAATATGAGTTAGATTGATAATAATAAGAGTAATAAGTATAGTCATTGTCGTCCTATCGATCACATAAGCATAATATGGCTAATAATATGAGTTAATTGATAATAATAAGAGTAATAAGTATAGTAATTGTCGTTCTATCGATCATATTTGCATAATATGGTTAATAATATGAGTTAGATTGATAATAATAAGAGTAATAGGTATAGTAATTCACGTCCTATCGATCATATAAGCATAATATGGCGAATAAAATTAGTTAGATTGATAATAATAAGAGTAATACGTATAGTAATTGTCGTTCTATCGATCATATAAGCATAATATGGTTAATAATATGAGTTAGATTGATAATAATAAGAGTAACAAGTATAGTAATTGTCGTTCTGTCGATAATATAAGCATAATATGGCTAATAATATGAGTTAGATTGATAATAATGACAGTAATGAGTATAGTAATTGTCGTTCTATCGATCATTTAAGCATAATATGGCTAATAATATGAGTTGGGTTGATAAAAATAAGAATAATAAGTATAGTAATTATCGTTCCTTCGATCACATAAGCATAACATGGCTAATCATATGAGGTGATTGATAATAATAAGACTAATAAGTATAGTAGTTGTCGTTCTATCGATCATATAAGCATAATATGGCTAATAATATGAGTTAGATTGATAACAATAAGAGTAGTGAGTATAGTAATTGTCGTCCTATCGATCATATAAGCATAATATGTCTAATAATATGAGTTAGATTGATAATAATAACAGTAACAAGTATAGTAATTGTCGTCCTATCGATCATATAAGCATAATATGGCTAATAATATGAGTTAGATTGATAATAATAAGAGTAATAAGTATAGTAATTGTCGTCCTATCGATCATATAAGCATAATATGGCTAATAATATGAGTTAGATTGATAACAATAAGAGTAGTGAGTATAGTAATTGTCGTCCTATCGATCATATAAGCATAATATGGCTAATAATATGAGTTAGATTGATAATAATAAGAGTAACAAGTATAGTAATAGACGTCCTATCGTTCATATAAGCATAATATGGCTAATAATATGAGTTAGAATGATAATAATAAGAGTAATAAGTATAGTAATTGTCGTTCTATCGATGATATTTGCATAATATGGCTAGTAATATGGGTTAGATTGATAATAATAAGAGTAATGAGTATAGTAAATGTCGTCCTATTGATCATATTAGCATAATATGGCTAATAATATGAGTTAGATTGGTAATAATAAGAGTAATAAGTATAGTAATTGTCGTTCTATCGGTCATATAAGCATATTATTGCTAATAATATGAGTTAGATTGATAATAATAAGAGTAGTGAGTATAGTAATTGTCGTTCTATCGATCATATTATCATAATATGGCTAATAATATGAGATGGATTGATAATTATAAGAGTAATAAGTATAGTAATTGTTGTTCTATCGATCATATAAGCATATTATGGCTAATAATATGAGTTAGATTGATAATAATAAGAGTAGTGAGTATAGTAATTGTCGTTCTATCGATCATTTAAGCAGAATATGACTTATAATATGAGTTAGATTGACAATAATAAGAGTAATAAGTATAGTAATTATCGTTCTACCGATCATATAAGCATAATATGGTTAATAATATGAGTTAGATTGATAATAATAAGAGTAATGAGTATAGTAATTGTCGTTCTATCGATCATATAAGCATAATATGGGTAATAATATGAGTTAGACTGATAATAATAAAAGTAATAAGTATACTAATTATCGTTCTACCGATCATATAAGCATAATATGGTTAATAATATGAGTTAGATTGATAACAGGGAGTGTAATAAGAATAGTAATTGTCGTTTTGTCCATCATATAAGCATAATATGGCTAATAATATGAGTTAATTGATAATGATAAGACTAATAAGTATAGTAATTGTCGTTCTATCGATCATATAAGCATAATATGGCTAATAATATGCGTTAGATTGATAATAATAAGAGTAATAAGTATAGTAATTATCGTTCTACCGATCATATAAGCATAATATGGTTAATAATATGAGTTAGATTGATAACAGGGAGTGTAATAAGAATAGTAATTGTCGTTCTGTTCATCATATAAGCATAATATGGCTAATAATATGAGTTAGATTGACAATAATAAGAGTCATAAGGATAGTAATTATCGTTCTACCGATCATATAAGCATAATATGGTTACTAATATGAGTTAGATTGATAATAATAAGAGTAATGAGTATAGTAATTGTCGTTCTATCGATCATATAAGCATAATATGGCTAATAATATGAGTTAGGTTGATAATAATAAGAGTAATGAGTATAGTAATTGTCGTTCTATCGATCATATAAGCATAATATGGCTAATAATATGAGTTAGATTGATAATAATAAGAGTAATAGGTATAGTAATTATCGTTCTACCGATCATATAAGCATAATATGGCTAATAATATGAGTTAGATTGATAATAATAAGAGTAATAAGTATAGTAATTGTCGTTCTATCGATCATATTTGCATAATATGGTTAATAATATGAGTTAGATTGATAATAATAAGAGTAATAGGTATAGTAATTGACGTCCTATCGATCATATAAGCATAATATGGCGAATAAAATTAGTTAGATTGATAATAATAAGAGTAATACGTATAGTAATTGTCGTTCTATCGATCATATAAGCATAATATGGTTAATAATATGAGTTAGATTGATAATAATAAGAGTAACAAGTATAGTAATTGTCGTCCTATCGATCATATAAGCATAATATGGCTAATAATATGAGTTAGATTGATAATAATAAGAGTAATGAGTATAGTAATTGTCGTTCTATCGATCATATAAGCATAATATGGCTAATAATATGAGTTAGATTGATAATAATAAGAGTAATAAGTATAGTAATTATCGTTCTACCGATCATATAAGCATAATATGGTTAATAATATGAGTTTGATTGATAACATGGAGTGTAATAAGAATAGTAATTGTCGTTCTGTCGATAATATAAGCATAATATGGCTAATAATATGAGTTAGATTGATAATAATGACAGTAATGAGTATAGTAATTGTCGTTCTATCGATCATTTAAGCATAATATGGCTAATAATATGAGTTAGATTGATAATAATAAGAGTAGTGAGTATAGTAATTGTCGTTCTATCGATCATATAAGCATAATATGGCTAATAATATGAGTTAGATTGATAATAATAAGAGTAATAAGTATAGTAATTGTCGTCCTGTCGATCACATAAGCATAATATGGCTAATAATATGAGTTAATTGATAATGATAAGACTAATAAGTATAGTAATTGTCGTTCTATCGATCGTATAAGCACAATATGGCTAATAATATGAGATAGATTGATAATAATAAGAGTAATAAGTATAGTAATTATCGTTCTACCGATCATATAAGCATAATATGGTTAATAATATGAGTTAGATTGATAACAGGGAGTGTAATAAGAATAGTAATTGTCGTTCTGTCGATAATATAAGCATAATATGGCTAATAATATGAGTTAGATTGATAATAATGACAGTAATGAGTATAGTAATTGTCGTTCTATCGATCATTTAAGCATAATATGGCTAATAATATGAGTTGGGTTGATAAAAATAAGAATAATAAGTATAGTAATTATCGTTCCTTCGATCACATAAGCATAACATGGCTAATCATATGAGGTGATTGATAATAATAAGACTAATAAGTATAGTAGTTGTCGTTCTATCGATCATATAAGCATAATATGGCTAATAATATGAGTTAGATTGATAACAATAAGAGTAGTGAGTATAGTAATTGTCGTCCTATCGATCATATAAGCATAATATGTCTAATAATATGAGTTAGATTGATAATAATAACAGTAACAAGTATAGTAATTGTCGTCCTATCGATCATATAAGCATAATATGGCTAATAATATGAGTTAGATTGATAATAATAAGAGTAATAAGTATAGTAATTGTCGTCCTATCGATCATATAAGCATAATATGGCTAATAATATGAGCTAGATTGATAACAATAAGAGTAGTGAGTATAGTAATTGTCGTTCTATCGATCATATAAGCATAATATGGCTAATAATATGAGTTAGATTGATAATAATAAGAGTAACAAGTATAGTAATAGACGTCCTATCGTTCATATAAGCATAATATGGCTAATAATATGAGTTAGAATGATAATAATAAGAGTAATAAGTATAGTAATTGTCGTTCTATCGATGATATTTGCATAATATGGCTAGTAATATGGGTTAGATTGATAATAATAAGAGTAATGAGTATAGTAAATGTCGTTCTATTGATCATATTAGCATAATATGGCTAATAATATGAGTTAGATTGGTAATAATAAGAGTAATAAGTATAGTAATTGTCGTTCTATCGGTCATATAAGCATATTATTGCTAATAATATGAGTTAGATTGATAATAATAAGAGTAGTGAGTATAGTAATTGTCGTTCTATCGATCATATTATCATAATATGGCTAATAATATGAGATGGATTGATAATTATAAGAGTAATAAGTATAGTAATTGTTGTTCTATCGATCATATAAGCATATTATGGCTAATAATATGAGTTAGATTGATAATAATAAGAGTAGTGAGTATAGTAATTGTCGTTCTATCGATCATTTAAGCAGAATATGACTTATAATATGAGTTAGATTGACAATAATAAGAGTAATAAGTATAGTAATTATCGTTCTACCGATCATATAAGCATAATATGGTTAATAATATGAGTTAGATTGATAATAATAAGAGTAATGAGTATAGTAATTGTCGTTCTATCGATCATATAAGCATAATATGGGTAATAATATGAGTTAGATTGATAATAATAAAAGTAATAAGTATACT
Organism: Megachile rotundata; assembly: GCF_050947335.1. Classification (NCBI taxonomy): domain Eukaryota; kingdom Metazoa; phylum Arthropoda; class Insecta; order Hymenoptera; family Megachilidae; genus Megachile; species Megachile rotundata. The sequence goes on from NW_027473871.1 coordinate 71,565, forward strand.
AATTATCGTTCTACCGATCATATAAGCATAATATGGTTAATAATATGAGTTAGATTGATAACAGGGAGTGTAATAAGAATAGTAATTGTCGTTTTGTCCATCATATAAGCATAATATGGCTAATAATATGAGTTAATTGATAATGATAAGACTAATAAGTATAGTAATTGTCGTTCTATCGATCATATAAGCATAATATGGCTAATAATATGCGTTAGATTGATAATAATAAGAGTAATAAGTATAGTAATTATCGTTCTACCGATCATATAAGCATAATATGGTTAATAATATGAGTTAGATTGATAACAGGGAGTGTAATAAGAATAGTAATTGTCGTTCTGTTCATCATATAAGCATAATATGGCTAATAATATGAGTTAGATTGACAATAATAAGAGTCATAAGGATAGTAATTATCGTTCTACCGATCATATAAGCATAATATGGTTACTAATATGAGTTAGATTGATAATAATAAGAGTAATGAGTATAGTAATTGTCGTTCTATCGATCATATAAGCATAATATGGCTAATAATATGAGTTAGGTTGATAATAATAAGAGTAATGAGTATAGTAATTGTCGTTCTATCGATCATATAAGCATAATATGGCTAATAATATGAGTTAGATTGATAATAATAAGAGTAATAGGTATAGTAATTATCGTTCTACCGATCATATAAGCATAATATGGCTAATAGTATGAGTTAGATTGATAATAATAAGAGTAATAAGTATAGTAATTGTCGTTCTATCGATCATATTTGCATAATATGGTTAATAATATGAGTTAGATTGATAATAATAAGAGTAATAGGTATAGTAATTGACGTCCTATCGATCATATAAGCATAATATGGCGAATAAAATTAGTTAGATTGATAATAATAAGAGTAATACGTATAGTAATTGTCGTTCTATCGATCATATAAGCATAATATGGTTAATAATATGAGTTAGATTGATAATAATAAGAGTAACAAGTATAGTAATTGTCGTCCTATCGATCATATAAGCATAATATGGCTAATAATATGAGTTAGATTGATAATAATAAGAGTAATAAGTATAGTCATTGTCGTCCTATCGATCACATAAGCATAATATGGCTAATAATATGAGTTAATTGATAATGATAAGACTAATAAGTATAGTAATTGTCGTTCTATCGATCATATAAGCATAATATGGTTAATAATATGAGTTAGATTGATAACAAGGAGTGTAGTAAGAATAGTAGTTGTCGTTCTGTCGATCATATAAGCATAATATGGCTAATAATATGAGTTAGATTGATAATAATAAGAGTAATAAGTATAGTAAATGTCGTCCTATCGATCATATAAGCATAATATGGCTAATAATATGAGTTAGATTGATAACAATAAGAGTAGTGAGTAGAGTAATTGTCGTCCTATCGATCATATAAGCATAATATGGCTTATAATATGAGTTAGATTGATAATAATAAGAGTAATAAGTATAGTAATTGTCGTCCTATCGATCATATAAGCATAATATGGCTAATAATATGAGTTAGATTGACAATAATAAGAGTAATGAGTATAGTAATTGTCGTTCTATCGATCATATAAGCATAATATGGCTAATAATATGCGTTAGATTGATAACAAGGAGTGTAGTAAGAATAGTAGTTGTCGTTCTGTCGATCATATAAGCATAATATGGCTAATAATATGAGTTAGATTGATAACAATAAGAGTAGTGAGTGGAGTAATTGTCGTCCTATCGATCATATAAGCATAATATGGCTTATAATATGAGTTAGATTGATAATATTAAGAGTAATAAGTATAGTAATTGTCGTCCTATCGATCATATAAGCATAATATGGCTAATAATATGAGTTAGATTGATAATAATAAGAGAAATAAGTATAGTAATTGTCGTCCTATCGATCACATAAGCATAATATGGCTAATAATATGAGTTAATTGATAATGATAAGACTAATAAGTATAGTAATTGTCGTTCTATCGATCATATAAGCATAATATGGTTAATAATATGAGTTAGATTGATAACAGGGAGTGTAGTAAGAATAGTAGTTGTCGTTCTGTCGATCATATAAGCATAATATGGCTAATAATATGAGTTAGATTGATAATAATAAGAGTAATAAGTATAGTAAATGTCGTCCTATCGATCATATAAGTATAATATGGCTAATAATATGAGTTAGATTGATAACAATAAGAGTAGTGAGTAGAGTAATTGTCGTCCTATCGATCATATAAGCATAATATGGCTTATAATATGAGTTAGATTGATAATAATAAGAGTAATAAGTATAGTAATTGTCGTCCTATCGATCATATAAGCATAATATGGCTAATAATATGAGTTAGATTGACAATAATAAGAGTAATGAGTATAGTAATTGTCGTTCTATCGATCATATAAGCATAATATGGCTAATAATATGCGTTAGATTGATAATAATAAGAGTAATAAGTATAGTAATTATCGTTCTACCGATCATATAAGCATAATATGGTTAATAATATGAGTTAGATTGATAACAGGGAGTGTAATAAGAATAGTAATTGTCGTTCTGTCCATCATATAAGCATAATATGGCTAATAATATGAGTTAGATTGATAATAATAAGAGTAATAAGTATAGTAATTGTCGTCCTATCGATCATATAAGAATAATATGGCTAATAGTATGAGTTAGATTGATAATAATAAGAGTAGTGAGTATAGTAATTGTCGTTCTATCCATCATATAAGCATAATATGGCTAATAATATGAGTTAGATTGATAATAATAAGAGTAATAAGTATAGTAATTGTCGTTCTATCGATCATTTAAGCATAATATGGCTAATAATATGAGTTAGGTTGATAAAAATAAGAATAATAAGTATAGTAATTATCGTTCCTTCGATCACATAAGCATAACATGGCTAATAATATGATGTGATTGATAATAATAAGACTAATAAGTATAGTAGTTGTCGTTCTATCGATCATATAAGCATAATATGGTTAATAATATGAGTTAGATTGATAACAGGGAGTGTAATAAGAATAGTAATTGTCGTTCTGTCGATCATATAAGCATAATATGGCTAATAATATGAGTTAGATTGACAATAATAAGAGTAATAAGTATAGTAATTGTCGTCCTATCGATCATATAAGCATAATATGGCTAATAATATGAGTTAGATTGATAATAATAAGAGTAGTGAGTATAGTAATTGCCGTCCTATCGATCATATAAGCATAATATGGCTAATAATATGAGTTAGATTGATAATAATAAGAGTAACAAGTATAGTAATTGTCGTCCTATCGGTCATATAAGCATAATATGGCTAATAATATGAGTTAGATTGATAATAATAAGAGTCATGAGTATAGTAATTGTCGTTCTATCGATCATATTTGCATAATATGGTTAATAATATGAGTTAGATTGATATTAATAAGAGTAATAAGTATAGTAATTTTCGTCCTATCGATCATATAAGCATAATATGGCTAGTAATATGAGTTAGATTGATAACAATAAGAGTAGTGAGTATAGTAATTGTCGTCCTATCGATCATATAAGCATAATATGGCTAATAATATGAGTTAGATTGATAATAATAAGAGTAATAAGTATAGTAATTGTCGTCCTATCGATCACATAAGCATAATATGGCTAATAGTATGAGTTAGATTGATAATAATAAGAGTAGTGAGTATAGTAATTGTCGTTCTATCGATCATATAAGCATAATATGGCTAATAATATGAGTTAGATTGATAATAATAAGAGTAATAAGTATAGTAATTGTCGTCCTATCGATCACATAAGCATAATATGGCTAATAATATGAGTTAATTGATAATGATAAGACTAATAAGTATAGTAATTGTCGTTCTATCGATCATATAAGCATAATATGGTTAATAATATGAGTTAGATTGATAACAGGGAGTGTAGTAAGAATAGTAGTTGTCGTTCTGTCGATCATATAAGCATAATATGGCTAATAATATGAGTTAGATTGACAATAATAAGAGTCATAAGGATAGTAATTATCGTTCTACCGATCATATAAGCATAATATGGTTACTAATATGAGTTAGATTGATAATAATAAGAGTAATGAGTATAGTAATTGTCGTTCTATCGATCATATAAGCATAATATGGCTAATAATATGAGTTAGGTTGATAATAATAAGAGTAATGAGTATAGTATTTGTCGTTCTATCGATCATATAAGCATAATATGGTTAATAATATGAGTCAGATTGATAATAGTGAGTGTAATAAGTACAGTAATTGTCGTTCTGTTGATCATATAAGCATAATATGGCTAATAATATGAGTTAGATGGATAATAATAAGAGTAATAAGTATAGTAATTGTCGTTCTATCGACCACATAAGCATAATATGGCTAATAATATGAGTTAGATTGATAATAATAAGAGTAATGAGTATAGTAAATGTAGTTCTGTCGATCATATAAGCATAATATGGCTAATAATATGAGCTGGATTGATAATAATAAGAGTAATACGTATAGTAATTGTCGTTCTATCGATCATATAAGCATAATATGGCTAATAATATGAGTTAGATTGATAATAATAAGAGTAATAAGTATAGTAATTGTCGTTCTATCGAACACATAAGCATAATATGGCTAATAATATGAGTTAGATTGATAATAATAAGAATAATCAGTATAGTAATTGTCGTTCTATCGATCATATCTGCATAATATGGTTAATAATATGAGTTAGATTGATAACAGGGAGTGTAATAAGAATAGTAGTTGTCGTTCTGTCGATCATATAAGCATAATATGGCTAATAAGATGAGTTAGATTGATAATAATAAGAGTAATGAGTATAGTAATTGTCGTTCTATCGATCATATAAGCATAATATGGCTAATAATATGAGTTAGATTGGTAATGCTATGAGTAATAAGTATAGTAATTATCGTTCTACCGATCATATCTGCATAATATGGTTAATAATATGAGTTAGATTGATAACAGGGAGTGTAGTAAGAATAGTAATTGTCGTTCTGTCGAGTATATAAGCATAATATGGTTAATAATATGAGTTAGATAGATAATAGTGAGTGTATTAAGTATAGTAATTGTCGTTCTGTCGATCATATAAGCAAAATATGGCTAATAATATGAGTTAGATTGATAATAATAAGAATAATAAGTATAGTAATTGTCGTTCTATCGATCATATAAGCATAATTTGGCTAATAATATGAGGTAGATTGATAATAATAAGAGTAATAAGTATAGTAATTGTCGTTCTGTCGATCATATAAGCATAATATGGCTAATAAGATGAGTTAGATTGATAATAACAAGAGTAATAAGTATAGTAATTGTCGTTCTATCGATCATATCTGCATAATATGGTTAATAATATGAGTTAGATTGATAACAGGGAGTGTAATAAGTATAGTAATTGTCGTCCTATCGATCATATAAGAATAATATGGCTAATAGTATGAGTTAGATTGATAATAATAAGAGTAGTGAGTATAGTAATTGTCGTTCTATCCATCATATAAGCATAATATGGCTAATAATATGAGTTAGATTGATAATAATAAGAGTAATAAGTATAGTAATTGTCGTTCTATCGATCATTTAAGCATAATATGGCTAATAATATGAGTTAGGTTGATAAAAATAAGAATAATAAGTATAGTAATTATCGTTCCTTCGATCACATAAGCATAACATGGCTAATAATATGATGTGATTGATAATAATAAGACTAATAAGTATAGTAGTTGTCGTTCTATCGATCATATAAGCATAATATGGTTAATAATATGAGTTAGATTGATAACAGGGAGTGTAATAAGAATAGTAATTGTCGTTCTGTCGATCATATAAGCATAATATGGCTAATAATATGAGTTAGATTGACAATAATAAGAGTAATAAGTATAGTAATTGTCGTCCTATCGATCATATAAGCATAATATGGCTAATAATATGAGTTAGATTGATAATAATAAGAGTAGTGAGTATAGTAATTGCCGTCCTATCGATCATATAAGCATAATATGGCTAATAATATGAGTTAGATTGATAATAATAAGAGTAACAAGTATAGTAATTGTCGTCCTATCGGTCATATAAGCATAATATGGCTAATAATATGAGTTAGATTGATAATAATAAGAGTCATGAGTATAGTAATTGTCGTTCTATCGATCATATTTGCATAATATGGTTAATAATATGAGATAGATTGATATTAATAAGAGTAATAAGTATAGTAATTTTCGTCCTATCGATCATATAAGCATAATATGGCTAGTAATATGAGTTAGATTGATAACAATAAGAGTAGTGAGTATAGTAATTGTCGTCCTATCGATCATATAAGCATAATATGGCTAATAATATGAGTTAGATTGATAATAATAAGAGTAATAAGTATAGTAATTGTCGTCCTATCGATCACATAAGCATAATATGGCTAATAGTATGAGTTAGATTGATAATAATAAGAGTAGTGAGTATAGTAATTGTCGTTCTATCGATCATATAAGCATAATATGGCTAATAATATGAGTTAGATTGATAATAATAAGAGTAATAAGTATAGTAATTGTCGTCCTATCGATCACATAAGCATAATATGGCTAATAATATGAGTTAATTGATAATGATAAGACTAATAAGTATAGTAATTGTCGTTCTATCGATCATATAAGCATAATATGGTTAATAATATGAGTTAGATTGATAACAGGGAGTGTAGTAAGAATAGTAGTTGTCGTTCTGTCGATCATATAAGCATAATATGGCTAATAATATGAGTTAGATTGACAATAATAAGAGTCATAAGGATAGTAATTATCGTTCTACCGATCATATAAGCATAATATGGTTACTAATATGAGTTAGATTGATAATAATAAGAGTAATGAGTATAGTAATTGTCGTTCTATCGATCATATAAGCATAATATGGCTAATAATATGAGTTAGGTTGATAATAATAAGAGTAATGAGTATAGTAATTGTCGTTCTATCGATCATATAAGCATAATATGGCTAATAATATGAGTTAGATTGATAATAATAAGAGTAATAGGTATAGTAATTATCGTTCTACCGATCATATAAGCATAATATGGCTAATAATATGAGTTAGATTGATAATAATAAGAGTAATAAGTATAGTAATTGTCGTTCTATCGATCATATTTGCATAATATGGTTAATAATATGAGTTAGATTGATAATAATAAGAGTAATAGGTATAGTAATTGACGTCCTATCGATCATATAAGCATAATATGGCGAATAAAATTAGTTAGATTGATAATAATAAGAGTAATAAGTATAGTAATTGTCGTTCTATCGATCATATAAGCATAATATGGTTAATAATATGAGTTAGATTGATAATAATAAGAGTAACAAGTATAGTAATTGTCGTCCTATCGATCATATAAGCATAATATGGCTAATAATATGAGTTAGATTGATAATAATAAGAGTAATAAGTATAGTCATTGTCGTCCTATCGATCACATAAGCATAATATGGCTAATAATATGAGTTAATTGATAATGATAAGACTAATAAGTAAAGTAATTGTCGTTCTATCGATCATATAAGCATAATATGGTTAATAATATGAGTTAGATTGATAACAAGGAGTGTAGTAAGAATAGTAGTTGTCGTTCTGTCGATCATATAAGCATAATATGGCTAATAATATGAGTTCGATTGATAATAATAAGAGTAATAAGTATAGTAAATGTCGTCCTATCGATCATATAAGCATAATATGGCTAATAATATGAGTTAGATTGATAACAATAAGAGTAGTGAGTAGAGTAATTGTCGTCCTATCGATCATATAAGCATAATATGGCTTATAATATGAGTTAGATTGATAATAATAAGAGTAATAAGTATAGTAATTGTCGTCCTATCGATCATATAAGCATAATATGGCTAATAATATGAGTTAGATTGACAATAATAAGAGTAATGAGTATAGTAATTGTCGTTCTATCGATCATATAAGCATAATATGGCTAATAATATGCGTTAGATTGATAATAATAAGAGTAATAAGTATAGTAATTATCGTTCTACCGATCATATAAGCATAATATGGTTAATAATATGAGTTAGATTGATAACAGGGAGTGTAATAAGAATAGTAATTGTCGTTCTGTCCATCATATAAGCATAATATGGCTAATAATATGAGTTAGATTGATAATAATAAGAGTAATAGGTATAGTAATTGTCGTCCTATCGATCATATAAGAATAATATGGCTAATAGTATGAGTTAGATTGATAATAATAAGAGTAGTGAGTATAGTAATTGTCGTTCTATCCATCATATAAGCATAATATGGCTAATAATATGAGTTAGATTGATAATAATAAGAGTAATAAGTATAGTAATTGTCGTTCTATCGATCATTTAAGCATAATATGGCTAATAATATGAGTTAGGTTGATAAAAATAAGAATAATAAGTATAGTAATTATCGTTCCTTCGATCACATAAGCATAACATGGCTAATAATATGATGTGATTGATAATAATAAGACTAATAAGTATAGTAGTTGTCGTTCTATCGATCATATAAGCATAATATGGTTAATAATATGAGTTAGATTGATAACAGGGAGTGTAATAAGAATAGTAATTGTCGTTCTGTCGATCATATAAGCATAATATGGCTAATAATATGAGTTAGATTGACAATAATAAGAGTAATAAGTATAGTAATTGTCGTCCTATCGATCATATAAGCATAATATGGCTAATAATATGAGTTAGATTGATAATAATAAGAGTAGTGAGTATAGTAATTGCCGTCCTATCGATCATATAAGCATAATATGGCTAATAATATGAGTTAGATTGATAATAATAAGAGTAACAAGTATAGTAATTGTCGTCCTATCGGTCATATAAGCATAATATGGCTAATAATATGAGTTAGATTGATAATAATAAGAGAAATGAGTATAGTAATTGTCGTTCTATCGATCATATTTGCATAATATGGTTAATAATATGAGTTAGATTGATATTAATAAGAGTAATAAGTATAGTAATTTTCGTCCTATCGATCATATAAGCATAATATGGCTAGTAATATGAGTTAGATTGATAACAATAAGAGTAGTGAGTATAGTAATTGTCGTTCTATCGATCATATAAGCATAATATGGTTAATAATATGAGTTAGATTGATAACAGGGAGTGTAGTAAGTATAGTAGTTGTCGTTCTGTCGATCATATAAGCATAATATGGCTAATAATATGAGTTAGATTGATAATAATAAGAGTAATAAGTATAGTAATTGTCGTCCTATCGATCACATAAGCATAATATGGCTAATAATATGAGTTAATTGATAATGATAAGACTAATAAGTATAGTAATTGTCGTTCTATCGATCATATAAGCATAATATGGCTAATAATATGAGTTAGATTGATAATAATAAGAGTAATGAGTATAGTAATTTTCGTCCTATCGATCATATAAGCATAATATGGCTAATAATATGAGTTAGATTGATAACAATAAGAGTAGTGAGTATAGTAATTGTCGTCCTATCGATCATATAAGCATAATATGGCTAATAATATGAGTTAGATTGATAAAAATAAGAATAATAAGTATAGTAATTATTGTTCCTTCGATCACATAAGCATAACATGGCTAATAATATGATGTGATTGATAATAATAAGACTAATAAGTATAGTAGTTGTCGTTCTATCGATCATATAAGCATAATATGGTTAATAATATGAGTTAGATTGATAACAGGGAGTGTAATAAGAATAGTAATTGTCGTTCTGTCGATCATATAAGCATAATATGGCTAATAATATGAGTTAGATTGACAATAATAAGAGTAATAAGTATAGTAATTGTCGTCCTATCGATCATATAAGCATAATATGGCTAATAATATGAGTTAGATTGATAATAATAAGAGTAGTGAGTATAGTAATTGCCGTCCTATCGATCATATAAGCATAATATGGCTAATAATATGAGTTAGATTGATAATAATAAGAGTAACAAGTATAGTAATTGTCGTCCTATCGGTCATATAAGCATAATATGGCTAATAATATGAGTTAGATTGATAATAATAAGAGTAATGAGTATAGTAATTGTCGTTCTATCGATCATATTTGCATAATATGGTTAATAATATGAGTTAGATTGATATTAATAAGAGTAATAAGTATAGTAATTTTCGTCCTATCGATCATATAAGCATAATATGGCTAGTAATATGAGTTAGATTGATAACAATAAGAGTAGTGAGTATAGTAATTGTCGTTCTATCGATCATATAAGCATAATATGGCTAATAATATGAGTTAGATTGATAATAATAAGAGTAATAAGTATAGTAATTGTCGTCCTATCGATCACATAAGCATAATATGGCTAATAGTATGAGTTAGATTGATAATAATAAGAGCAGTGAGTATAGTAATTGTCGTTCTATCGATCATATAAGATAATATGGCTAATAATATGAGTTAGATTGATAATAATAAGAGCAATAAGTATAGTAATTGTCGTCCTATCGATCACATAAGCATAATATGGCTAATAATATGAGTTAATTGATAATGATAAGACTAATAAGTATAGTAATTGTCGTTCTATCGATCATATAAGCATAATATGGTTAATAATATGAGTTAGATTGATAACAGGGAGTGTAGTAAGTATAGTAGTTGTCGTTCTGTCGATCATATAAGCATAATATGGCTAATAATATGAGTTAGATTGATAATAATAAGAGTAATAAGTATAGTAATTGTCGTCCTATCGATCACATAAGCATAATATGGCTAATAATATGAGTTAATTGATAATGATAAGACTAATAAGTATAGTAATTGTCGTTCTATCGATCATATAAGCATAATATGGCTAATAATATGAGTTAGATTGATAATAATAAGAGTAATGAGTATAGTAATTTTCGTCCTATCGATCATATAAGCATAATATGGCTAATAATATGAGTTAGATTGATAACAATAAGAGTAGTGAGTATAGTAATTGTCGTCCTATCGATCATATAAGCATAATATGGCTAATAATATGAGTTAGATTGATAATAATAAGAGTAATAAGAATAGTAATTGTCGTCCTATCGATCATATAAGCATAATATGGCTAATAATATGAGTTAGATTGATAACAATAAGAGTAGTGAGTATAGTAATTGTCGTCCTATCGATCATATAAGCATAATATGGCTAATAATATGAGTTAGATTGATAATAATAAGAGTAACAAGTATAGTAATTGTCGTCCTATCGATCATATAAGCATAATATGGCTAATAATATGAGTTAGATTGATAATAATAAGAGTAATGAGTATAGTAATTGTCGTTCTATCGATCATATAAGCATAATATGGCTAATAATATGAGTTAGATTGATAACAATAAGAGTAGTGAGTATAGTAATTGTGGTCCTATCGATCATATAAGCATAATATGGCTAATAATATGAGTTAGATTGACAATAATAAGAGTAATAAGTATAGTAATTATCGTTCTACCGATCATATAAGCATAATATGGTTAATAATATGAGTTAGATTGATAATAATAAGAGTAATGAGTATAGTAATTGACGTTCTATCGATCATATAAGCATAATATGGCTAATAATATGAGTTAGATTGATAACAATAAGAGTAGTGAGCATAGTAATTGTCGTCCTATCGATCATATAAGCATAATATGGCTAATAATATGAGTTAGATTGATAATAATAAGAGTAACAAGTATAGTAATTGTCGTCCTATCGATCATATAAGCATAATATGGCTAATAATATGAGTTAGATTGATAATAATAAGAGTAATGAGTATAGTAATTGTCGTTCTATCGATCATATAAGCATAATATGGCTAATAATATGAGTTAGATTGATAATAATAAGAGTAATAAGTATAGTAATTATCGTTCTACCGATCATATAAGCATAATATGGTTAATAATATGAGTTTGATTGATAACAGGGAGTGTAATAAGAATAGTAATTGTCGTTCTGTCGATAATATAAGCATAATATGGCTAATAATATGAGTTAGATTGATAATAATGACAGTAATGAGTATAGTAATTGTCGTTCTATCGATCATTTAAGCATAATATGGCTAATAATATGAGTTAGGTTGATAAAAATAAGAATAATAAGTATAGTAATTATCGTTCCTTCGATCACATAAGCATAACATGGCTAATAATATGAGGTGATTGATAATAATAAGACTAATAAGTATAGTAGTTGTCGTTCTATCGATCATATAAGCATAATATGGCTAATAATATGAGTTAGATTGATAACAATAAGAGTCGTGAGTATAGTAATTGTCGTTCTATCGATCATATAAGCATAATATGGCTAATAATATGAGTTAGATTGATAATAATAAGAGTAATAAGTATAGTAATTGTCGTCCTATCGTTCACATAAGCATAATATGGCTAATAATATGAGTTAATTGATAATGATAAGACTAATAAGTATAGTAATTGTCGTTCTATCGATCATATAAGCATAATATGGCTAATAATATGCGTTAGATTGATAATAATAAGAGTAATAAGTATAGTAATTATCGTTCTACCGATCATATAAGCATAATATGGTTAATAATATGAGTTAGATTGATAACAGGGAGTGTAATAAGAATAGTAATTGTCGTTCTGTCCATCATATAAGCATAATATGGCTAATAATATGAGTTAGATTGATAATAATAAGAGTAGTGAGTATAGTAATTGTCGTCCTATCGATCATATAAGCATAATATGGCTAATAATATGAGTTAGGTTGATAATAATAAGAGTAATGAGTATAGCAATTGTCGTTCTATCGATCATATAAGCATAATATGGCTAATAATATGAGTTAGATTGACAATAATAAGAGTAATAAGTATAGTAATTATCGTTCTACCGATCATATAAGCATAATATGGTTAATAATATGAGTTAGATTGATAATAATAAGAGTAATGAGTATAGTAGTTGTCGTTCTATCGATCATATAAGCATAATATGGCTAATAATATGAGTTAGATTGATAATAATAAAAGTAATAAGTATAGTAATTATCGTTCTACCGATCATATAAGCATAATATGGCTAATAATATGAGTTGGATTGATAATAATAAGAGTAATGAGTATAGTAATTGTCGTTCTATCGATCATATAAGCATAATATGGCTAATAATATGCGTTAGATTGATAGTAATAAGAGTAATAAGTATAGTAATTATCGTTCTACCGATCATATAAGCATAATATGGCTAATAATATGAGTTAGGTTGATAATAATAAGAGTAATGAGTATAGCAATTGTCGTTCTATCGATCATATAAGCATAATATGGCTAATAATATGAGTTAGATTGACAATAATAAGAGTAATAAGTATAGTAATTATCGTTCTACCGATCATATAAGCATAATATGGTTAATAATATGAGTTAGATTGATAATAATAAGAGTAATGAGTATAGTAGTTGTCGTTCTATCGATCATATAAGCATAATATGGCTAATAATATGAGTTAGATTGATAATAATAAAAGTAATAAGTATAGTAATTATCGTTCTACCGATCATATAAGCATAATATGGCTAATAATATGAGTTGGATTGATAATAATAAGAGTAATGAGTATAGTAATTGTCGTTCTATCGATCATATAAGCATAATATGGCTAATAATATGCGTTAGATTGATAGTAATAAGAGTAATAAGTATAGTAATTATCGTTCTACCGATCATATAAGCATAATATGGTTAATAATATGAGTTAGATTGATAACAGGGAGTGTAATAAGAATAGTAATTGTCGTTCTGTCCATCATATAAGCATAATATGGCTAATAATATGAGTTAGATTGATAATAATAAGAGTAATAAGTATAGTAATTGTCGTCCTATCGATCACATAAGCATAATATGGCTAATAGTATGAGTTAGATTGATAATAATAAGAGTAGTGAGTATAGTAATTGTCGTTCTATCGATCATATAAGCATAATATGGCTAATAATATGAGTTAGATTGATAATAATAAGAGTAATAAGTATAGTAATTGTCGTCCTGTCGATCACATAAGCATAATATGGCTAATAATATGAGTTAATTGATAATGATAAGACTAATAAGTATAGTAATTGTCGTTCTATCGATCATATAAGCATAATATGGCTAATAATATGAGTTAGATTGATAATAATAAGAGTAATAAGTATAGTAATTATCGTTCTACCGATCATATAAGCATAATATGGTTAATAATATGAGTTAGATTGATAACAGGGAGTGTAATAAGAATAGTAATTGTCGTTCTGTCGATAATATAAGCATAATATGGCTAATAATATGAGTTAGATTGATAATAATGACAGTAATGAGTATAGTAATTGTCGTTCTATCGATCATTTAAGCATAATACGGCTAATAATATGAGTTGGGTTGATAAAAATAAGAATAATAAGTATAGTAATTATCGTTCCTTCGATCACATAAGCATAACATGGCTAATAATATGAGGTGATTGATAATAATAAGACTAATAAGTATAGTAGTTGTCGTTCTATCGATCATATAAGCATAATATGGCTAATAATATGAGTTAGATTGATAACAATAAGAGTAGTGAGTATAGTAATTGTCGTCCTATCGATCATATAAGCATAATATGTCTAATAATATGAGTTAGATTGATAATAATAACAGTAACAAGTATAGTAATTGTCGTCCTATCGATCATATAAGCATAATATGGCTAATAATATGAGTTAGATTGATAATAATAAGAGTAGTGAGTATAGTAATTGTCGTCCTATCGATCATATAAGCATAATATGGCTAATAATATGAGTTAGATTGATAATAATAAGAGTAATAAGAATAGTAATTGTCGTCCTATCGATCATATAAGCATAATATGGCTAATAATATGAGTTAGATTGATAACAATAAGAGTAGTGAGTATAGTAATTGTCGTCCTATCGATCATATAAGCATAATATGGCTAATAATATGAGTTAGATTGATAATAATAAGAGTAACAAGTATAGTAATTGTCGTCCTATCGATCATATAAGCATAATATGGCTAATAATATGAGTTAGATTGATAATAATAAGAGTAATGAGTATAGTAATTGTCGTTCTATCGATCATATAAGCATAATATGGCTAATAATATGAGTAAGATTGATAACAATAAGAGTAGTGAGTATAGTAATTGTGGTCCTATCGATCATATAAGCATAATATGGCTAATAATATGAGTTAGATTGACAATAATAAGAGTAATAAGTATAGTAATTATCGTTCTACCGTTCATATAAGCATAATATGGTTAATAATATGAGTTAGATTGATAATAATAAGAGTAATGAGTATAGTAATTGACGTTCTATCGATCATATAAGCATAATATGGCTAATAATATGAGTTAGATTGATAACAATAAGAGTAGTGAGCATAGTAATTGTCGTCCTATCGATCATATAAGCATAATATGGCTAATAATATGAGTTAGATTGATAATAATAAGAGTAACAAGTATAGTAATTGTCGTCCTATCGATCATATAAGCATAATATGGCTAATAATATGAGTTAGATTGATAATAATAAGAGTAATGAGTATAGTAATTGTCGTTCTATCGATCATATAAGCATAATATGGCTAATAATATGAGTTAGATTGATAATAATAAGAGTAATAAGTATAGTAATTATCGTTCTACCGATCATATAAGCATAATATGGTTAATAATATGAGTTTGATTGATAACATGGAGTGTAATAAGAATAGTAATTGTCGTTCTGTCGATAATATAAGCATAATATGGCTAATAATATGAGTTAGATTGATAATAATGACAGTAATGAGTATAGTAATTGTCGTTCTATCGATCATTTAAGCATAATATGGCTAATAATATGAGTTAGATTGATAATAATAAGAGTAGTGAGTATAGTAATTGTCGTTCTATCGATCATATAAGCATAATATGGCTAATAATATGAGTTAGATTGATAATAATAAGAGTAATAAGTATAGTAATTGTCGTCCTGTCGATCACATAAGCATAATATGGCTAATAATATGAGTTAATTGATAATGATAAGACTAATAAGTATAGTAATTGTCGTTCTATCGATCATATAAGCACAATATGGCTAATAATATGAGTTAGATTGATAATAATAAGAGTAATAAGTATAGTAATTATCGTTCTACCGATCATATAAGCATAATATGGTTAATAATATGAGTTAGATTGATAACAGGGAGTGTAATAAGAATAGTAATTGTCGTTCTGTCGATAATATAAGCATAATATGGCTAATAATATGAGTTAGATTGATAATAATGACAGTAATGAGTATAGTAATTGTCGTTCTATCGATCATTTAAGCATAATATGGCTAATAATATGAGTTGGGTTGATAAAAATAAGAATAATAAGTATAGTAATTATCGTTCCTTCGATCACATAAGCATAACATGGCTAATAATATGAGTTAGATTGATAATAATAAGAGTAATCAGTATAGTAATTGTCGTCCTATCGATCATATAAGCATAATATGGCTAATAATATGAGTTAGATTGATAACAATAAGAGTAGTGAGTATAGTAATTGTCGTCCTATCGATCATATAAGCATAATATGGCTAATAATATGAGTTAGATTGATAATAATAAGAGTAACAAGTATAGTAATAGACGTCCTATCGTTCATATAAGCATAATATGGCTAATAATATGAGTTAGAATGATAATAATAAGAGTAATAAGTATAGTAATTGTCGTTCTATCGATGATATTTGCATAATATGGCTAGTAATATGGGTTAGATTGATAATAATAAAAGTAATAAGTATAGTAATTATCGTTCTACCGATCATATAAGCATAATATGGCTAATAATATGAGTTGGATTGATAATAATAAGAGTAATGAGTATAGTAATTGTCGTTCTATCGATCATATAAGCATAATATGGCTAATAATATGCGTTAGATTGATAGTAATAAGAGTAATAAGTATAGTAATTATCGTTCTACCGATCATATAAGCATAATATGGTTAATAATATGAGTTAGATTGATAACAGGGAGTGTAATAAGAATAGTAATTGTCGTTCTGTCCATCATATAAGCATAATATGGCTAATAATATGAGTTAGATTGATAATAATAAGAGTAATAAGTATAGTAATTGTCGTCCTATCGATCACATAAGCATAATATGGCTAATAGTATGAGTTAGATTGATAATAATAAGAGTAGTGAGTATAGTAATTGTCGTTCTATCGATCATATAAGCATAATATGGCTAATAATATGAGTTAGATTGATAATAATAAGAGTAATAAGTATAGTAATTATCGTTCTACCGATCATATAAGCATAATATGGCTAATAATATGAGTTGGATTGATAATAATAAGAGTAATGAGTATAGTAATTGTCGTTCTATCGATCATATAAGCATAATATGGCAAATAATATGCGTTAGATTGATAGTAATAAGAGTAATAAGTATAGTAATTATCGTTCTACCGATCATATAAGCATAATATGGTTAATAATATGAGTTAGATTGATAACAGGGAGTGTAATAAGAATAGTAATTGTCGTTCTGTCCATCATATAAGCATAATATGGCTAATAATATGAGTTAGATTGATAATAATAAGAGTAATAAGTATAGTAATTGTCGTCCTATCGATCACATAAGCATAATATGGCTAATAGTATGAGTTAGATTGATAATAATAAGAGTAGTGAGTATAGTAATTGTCGTTCTATCGATCATATAAGCATAATATGGCTAATAATATGAGTTAGATTGATAATAATAAGAGTAATAAGTATAGTAATTGTCGTCCTGTCGATCACATAAGCATAATATGGCTAATAATATGAGTTAATTGATAATGATAAGACTAATAAGTATAGTAATTGTCGTTCTATCGATCATATAAGCATAATATGGCTAATAATATGAGTTAGATTGATAATAATAAGAGTAATAAGTATAGTAATTATCGTTCTACCGATCATATAAGCATAATATGGTTAATAATATGAGTTAGATTGATAACAGGGAGTGTAATAAGAATAGTAATTGTCGTTCTGTCGATAATATAAGCATAATATGGCTAATAATATGAGTTAGATTGATAATAATGACAGTAATGAGTATAGTAATTGTCGTTCTATCGATCATTTAAGCATAATACGGCTAATAATATGAGTTGGGTTGATAAAAATAAGAATAATAAGTATAGTAATTATCGTTCCTTCGATCACATAAGCATAACATGGCTAATAATATGAGGTGATTGATAATAATAAGACTAATAAGTATAGTAGTTGTCGTTCTATCGATCATATAAGCATAATATGGCTAATAATATGAGTTAGATTGATAACAATAAGAGTAGTGAGTATAGTAATTGTCGTCCTATCGATCATATAAGCATAATATGGCTAATAATATGAGTTAGATTGATAATAATAAGAGTAATAAGAATAGTAATTGTCGTTCTACCGATCATATAAGCATAATATGGTTACTAATATGAGTTAGATTGATAATAATAAGAATAATGAGTATAGTAATTGTCGTTCTATCGATCATATAAGCATAATATGGC
Source organism: Megachile rotundata (assembly GCF_050947335.1). Lineage (NCBI taxonomy): Eukaryota > Metazoa > Arthropoda > Insecta > Hymenoptera > Megachilidae > Megachile > Megachile rotundata. The sequence goes on from NW_027473871.1 coordinate 90,339, forward strand.
TAATAATATGAGTTAGGTTGATAATAATAAGAGTAATGAGTATAGTAATTGTCGTTCTATCGATCATATAAGCATATTATTGCTAATAATATGAGTTAGATTGATAATAATAAGAGTAGTGAGTATAGTAATTGTCGTTCTATCGATCATATAAGCATAATATGGCTAATAATATGAGTTAGATTGATAATAATAAGAGTAATAAGTATAGTAATTATCGTTCTACCGATCATATAAGCATAATATGGTTAATAATATGAGTTTGATTGATAACATGGAGTGTAATAAGAATAGTAATTGTCGTTCTGTCGATAATATAAGCATAATATGGCTAATAATATGAGTTAGATTGATAATAATGACAGTAATGAGTATAGTAATTGTCGTTCTATCGATCATTTAAGCATAATATGGCTAATAATATGAGTTAGATTGATAATAATAAGAGTAGTGAGTATAGTAATTGTCGTTCTATCGATCATATAAGCATAATATGGCTAATAATATGAGTTAGATTGATAATAATAAGAGTAATAAGTATAGTAATTGTCGTCCTGTCGATCACATAAGCATAATATGGCTAATAATATGAGTTAATTGATAATGATAAGACTAATAAGTATAGTAATTGTCGTTCTATCGATCATATAAGCACAATATGGCTAATAATATGAGTTAGATTGATAATAATAAGAGTAATAAGTATAGTAATTATCGTTCTACCGATCATATAAGCATAATATGGTTAATAATATGAGTTAGATTGATAACAGGGAGTGTAATAAGAATAGTAATTGTCGTTCTGTCGATAATATAAGCATAATATGGCTAATAATATGAGTTAGATTGATAATAATGACAGTAATGAGTATAGTAATTGTCGTTCTATCGATCATTTAAGCATAATATGGCTAATAATATGAGTTGGGTTGATAAAAATAAGAATAATAAGTATAGTAATTATCGTTCCTTCGATCACATAAGCATAACATGGCTAATAATATGAGTTAGATTGATAATAATAAGAGTAATCAGTATAGTAATTGTCGTCCTATCGATCATATAAGCATAATATGGCTAATAATATGAGTTAGATTGATAACAATAAGAGTAGTGAGTATAGTAATTGTCGTCCTATCGATCATATAAGCATAATATGGCTAATAATATGAGTTAGATTGATAATAATAAGAGTAACAAGTATAGTAATAGACGTCCTATCGTTCATATAAGCATAATATGGCTAATAATATGAGTTAGAATGATAATAATAAGAGTAATAAGTATAGTAATTGTCGTTCTATCGATGATATTTGCATAATATGGCTAGTAATATGGGTTAGATTGATAATAATAAAAGTAATAAGTATAGTAATTATCGTTCTACCGATCATATAAGCATAATATGGCTAATAATATGAGTTGGATTGATAATAATAAGAGTAATGAGTATAGTAATTGTCGTTCTATCGATCATATAAGCATAATATGGCTAATAATATGCGTTAGATTGATAGTAATAAGAGTAATAAGTATAGTAATTATCGTTCTACCGATCATATAAGCATAATATGGTTAATAATATGAGTTAGATTGATAACAGGGAGTGTAATAAGAATAGTAATTGTCGTTCTGTCCATCATATAAGCATAATATGGCTAATAATATGAGTTAGATTGATAATAATAAGAGTAATAAGTATAGTAATTGTCGTCCTATCGATCACATAAGCATAATATGGCTAATAGTATGAGTTAGATTGATAATAATAAGAGTAGTGAGTATAGTAATTGTCGTTCTATCGATCATATAAGCATAATATGGCTAATAATATGAGTTAGATTGATAATAATAAGAGTAATAAGTATAGTAATTGTCGTCCTGTCGATCACATAAGCATAATATGGCTAATAATATGAGTTAATTGATAATGATAAGACTAATAAGTATAGTAATTGTCGTTCTATCGATCATATAAGCATAATATGGCTAATAATATGAGTTAGATTGATAATAATAAGAGTAATAAGTATAGTAATTATCGTTCTACCGATCATATAAGCATAATATGGTTAATAATATGAGTTAGATTGATAACAGGGAGTGTAATAAGAATAGTAATTGTCGTTCTGTCGATAATATAAGCATAATATGGCTAATAATATGAGTTAGATTGATAATAATGACAGTAATGAGTATAGTAATTGTCGTTCTATCGATCATTTAAGCATAATACGGCTAATAATATGAGTTGGGTTGATAAAAATAAGAATAATAAGTATAGTAATTATCGTTCCTTCGATCACATAAGCATAACATGGCTAATAATATGAGGTGATTGATAATAATAAGACTAATAAGTATAGTAGTTGTCGTTCTATCGATCATATAAGCATAATATGGCTAATAATATGAGTTAGATTGATAACAATAAGAGTAGTGAGTATAGTAATTGTCGTCCTATCGATCATATAAGCATAATATGGCTAATAATATGAGTTAGATTGATAATAATAAGAGTAATAAGAATAGTAATTGTCGTTCTACCGATCATATAAGCATAATATGGTTACTAATATGAGTTAGATTGATAATAATAAGAATAATGAGTATAGTAATTGTCGTTCTATCGATCATATAAGCATAATATGGCTAATAATATGAGTTAGGTTGATAATAATAAGAGTAATGAGTATAGTAATTGTCGTTCTATCGATCATATAAGCATATTATTGCTAATAATATGAGTTAGATTGATAATAATAAGAGTAGTGAGTATAGTAATTGTCGTTCTATCGATCATATTATCATAATATGGCTAATAATATGAGATGGATTGATAATTATAAGAGTAATAAGTATAGTAATTGTTGTTCTATCGATCATATAAGCATATTATGGCTAATAATATGAGTTAGATTGACAATAATAAGAGTAATAAGTATAGTAATTATCGTTCTACCGATCATATAAGCATAATATGGTTAATAATATGAGTTAGATTGATAACAGGGAGTGTAATAAGAATAGTAATTGTCGTTTTGTCCATCATATAAGCATAATATGGCTAATAATATGAGTTAGATTGATAATAATAAGAGTAATGAGTATAGTAATTGTCGTTCTATCAATCATATAAGCATAATATGGCTAATAATATGAGTAAGATTGATAACAATAAGAGTAGTGAGTATAGTAATTGTGGTCCTATCGATCATATAAGCATAATATGGCTAATAATATGAGTTAGATTGACAATAATAAGAGTAATAAGTATAGTAATTATCGTTCTACCGATCATATAAGCATAATATGGTTAATAATATGAGTTAGATTGATAATAATAAGAGTAATGAGTATAGTAATTGACGTTCTATCGATCATATAAGCATAATATGGCTAATAATATGAGTTAGATTGATAACAATAAGAGTAGTGAGCATAGTAATTGTCGTCCTATCGATCATATAAGCATAATATGGCTAATAATATGAGTTAGATTGATAATAATAAGAGTAACAAGTATAGTAATTGTCGTCCTATCGATCATATAAGCATAATATGGCTAATAATATGAGTTAGATTGATAATAATAAGAGTAATGAGTATAGTAATTGTCGTTCTATCGATCATATAAGCATAATATGGCTAATAATATGAGTTAGATTGATAATAATAAGAGTAATAAGTATAGTAATTATCGTTCTACCGATCATATAAGCATAATATGGTTAATAATATGAGTTTGATTGATAACATGGAGTGTAATAAGAATAGTAATTGTCGTTCTGTCGATAATATAAGCATAATATGGCTAATAATATGAGTTAGATTGATAATAATGACAGTAATGAGTATAGTAATTGTCGTTCTATCGATCATTTAAGCATAATATGGCTAATAATATGAGTTAGATTGATAATAATAAGAGTAGTGAGTATAGTAATTGTCGTTCTATCGATCATATAAGCATAATATGGCTAATAATATGAGTTAGATTGATAATAATAAGAGTAATAAGTATAGTAATTGTCGTCCTGTCGATCACATAAGCATAATATGGCTAATAATATGAGTTAATTGATAATGATAAGACTAATAAGTATAGTAATTGTCGTTCTATCGATCATATAAGCACAATATGGCTAATAATATGAGTTAGATTGATAATAATAAGAGTAATAAGTATAGTAATTATCGTTCTACCGATCATATAAGCATAATATGGTTAATAATATGAGTTAGATTGATAACAGGGAGTGTAATAAGAATAGTAATTGTCGTTCTGTCGATAATATAAGCATAATATGGCTAATAATATGAGTTAGATTGATAATAATGACAGTAATGAGTATAGTAATTGTCGTTCTATCGATCATTTAAGCATAATATGGCTAATAATATGAGTTGGGTTGATAAAAATAAGAATAATAAGTATAGTAATTATCGTTCCTTCGATCACATAAGCATAACATGGCTAATAATATGAGTTAGATTGATAATAATAAGAGTAATCAGTATAGTAATTGTCGTCCTATCGATCATATAAGCATAATATGGCTAATAATATGAGTTAGATTGATAACAATAAGAGTAGTGAGTATAGTAATTGTCGTCCTATCGATCATATAAGCATAATATGGCTAATAATATGAGTTAGATTGATAATAATAAGAGTAACAAGTATAGTAATAGACGTCCTATCGTTCATATAAGCATAATATGGCTAATAATATGAGTTAGAATGATAATAATAAGAGTAATAAGTATAGTAATTGTCGTTCTATCGATGATATTTGCATAATATGGCTAGTAATATGGGTTAGATTGATAATAATAAAAGTAATAAGTATAGTAATTATCGTTCTACCGATCATATAAGCATAATATGGCTAATAATATGAGTTGGATTGATAATAATAAGAGTAATGAGTATAGTAATTGTCGTTCTATCGATCATATAAGCATAATATGGCAAATAATATGCGTTAGATTGATAGTAATAAGAGTAATAAGTATAGTAATTATCGTTCTACCGATCATATAAGCATAATATGGTTAATAATATGAGTTAGATTGATAACAGGGAGTGTAATAAGAATAGTAATTGTCGTTCTGTCCATCATATAAGCATAATATGGCTAATAATATGAGTTAGATTGATAATAATAAGAGTAATAAGTATAGTAATTGTCGTCCTATCGATCACATAAGCATAATATGGCTAATAGTATGAGTTAGATTGATAATAATAAGAGTAGTGAGTATAGTAATTGTCGTTCTATCGATCATATAAGCATAATATGGCTAATAATATGAGTTAGATTGATAATAATAAGAGTAATAAGTATAGTAATTGTCGTCCTGTCGATCACATAAGCATAATATGGCTAATAATATGAGTTAATTGATAATGATAAGACTAATAAGTATAGTAATTGTCGTTCTATCGATCATATAAGCATAATATGGCTAATAATATGAGTTAGATTGATAATAATAAGAGTAATAAGTATAGTAATTATCGTTCTACCGATCATATAAGCATAATATGGTTAATAATATGAGTTAGATTGATAACAGGGAGTGTAATAAGAATAGTAATTGTCGTTCTGTCGATAATATAAGCATAATATGGCTAATAATATGAGTTAGATTGATAATAATGACAGTAATGAGTATAGTAATTGTCGTTCTATCGATCATTTAAGCATAATACGGCTAATAATATGAGTTGGGTTGATAAAAATAAGAATAATAAGTATAGTAATTATCGTTCCTTCGATCACATAAGCATAACATGGCTAATAATATGAGGTGATTGATAATAATAAGACTAATAAGTATAGTAGTTGTCGTTCTATCGATCATATAAGCATAATATGGCTAATAATATGAGTTAGATTGATAACAATAAGAGTAGTGAGTATAGTAATTGTCGTCCTATCGATCATATAAGCATAATATGGCTAATAATATGAGTTAGATTGATAATAATAAGAGTAATAAGAATAGTAATTGTCGTTCTACCGATCATATAAGCATAATATGGTTACTAATATGAGTTAGATTGATAATAATAAGAATAATGAGTATAGTAATTGTCGTTCTATCGATCATATAAGCATAATATGGCTAATAATATGAGTTAGGTTGATAATAATAAGAGTAATGAGTATAGTAATTGTCGTTCTATCGATCATATAAGCATATTATTGCTAATAATATGAGTTAGATTGATAATAATAAGAGTAGTGAGTATAGTAATTGTCGTTCTATCGATCATATTATCATAATATGGCTAATAATATGAGATGGATTGATAATTATAAGAGTAATAAGTATAGTAATTGTTGTTCTATCGATCATATAAGCATATTATGGCTAATAATATGAGTTAGATTGATAATAATAAGAGTAGTGAGTATAGTAATTGTCGTTCTATCGATCATTTAAGCAGAATATGACTAATAATATGAGTTAGATTGACAATAATAAGAGTAATAAGTATAGTAATTATCGTTCTACCGATCATATAAGCATAATATGGTTAATAATATGAGTTAGATTGATAATAATAAGAGTAATGAGTATAGTAATTGTCGTTCTATCGATCATATAAGCATAATATGGGTAATAATATGAGTTAGATTGATAATAATAAAAGTAATAAGTATACTAATTATCGTTCTACCGATCATATAAGCATAATATGGTTAATAATATGAGTTAGATTGATAACAGGGAGTGTAATAAGAATAGTAATTGTCGTTTTGTCCATCATATAAGCATAATATGGCTAATAATATGAGTTAATTGATAATGATAAGACTAATAAGTATAGTAATTGTCGTTCTATCGATCATATAAGCATAATATGGCTAATAATATGAGTTAGATTGATAACAATAAGAGTAGTGAGTAGAGTAATTGTCGTCCTATCGATCATATAAGCATAATATGGCTTATAATATGAGTTAGATTGATAATAATAAGAGTAATAAGTATAGTAATTGTCGTTCTATCGATCATTTAAGCATAATATGGCTAATAATATGAGTTAGGTTGATAAAAATAAGAATAATAAGTATAGTAATTATCGTTCCTTCGATCACATAAGCATAACATGGCTAATAATATGATGTGATTGATAATAATAAGACTAATAAGTATAGTAGTTGTCGTTCTATCGATCATATAAGCATAATATGGTTAATAATATGAGTTAGATTGATAACAGGGAGTGTAATAAGAATAGTAATTGTCGTTCTGTCGATCATATAAGCATAATATGGCTAATAATATGAGTTAGATTGACAATAATAAGAGTAATAAGTATTGTAATTGTCGTCCTATCGATCATATAAGCATAATATGGCTAATAATATGAGTTAGATTGATAATAATAAGAGTAGTGAGTATAGTAATTGCCGTCCTATCGATCATATAAGCATAATATGGCTAATAATATGAGTTAGATTGATAATAATAAGAGTAACAAGTATAGTAATTGTCGTCCTATCGGTCATATAAGCATAATATGGCTAATAATATGAGTTAGATTGATAATAATAAGAGTCATGAGTATAGTAATTGTCGTTCTATCGATCATATTTGCATAATATGGTTAATAATATGAGTTAGATTGATATTAATAAGAGTAATAAGTATAGTAATTTTCGTCCTATCGATCATATAAGCATAATATGGCTAGTAATATGAGTTAGATTGATAACAATAAGAGTAGTGAGTATAGTAATTGTCGTCCTATCGATCATATAAGCATAATATGGCTAATAATATGAGTTAGATTGATAATAATAAGAGTAATAAGTATAGTAATTGTCGTCCTATCGATCACATAAGCATAATATGGCTAATAGTATGAGTTAGATTGATAATAATAAGAGTAGTGAGTATAGTAATTGTCGTTCTATCGATCATATAAGCATAATATGGCTAATAATATGAGTTAGATTGATAATAATAAGAGTAATAAGTATAGTAATTGTCGTCCTATCGATCACATAAGCATAATATGGCTAATAATATGAGTTAATTGATAATGATAAGACTAATAAGTATAGTAATTGTCGTTCTATCGATCATATAAGCATAATATGGTTAATAATATGAGTTAGATTGATAACAGGGAGTGTAGTAAGAATAGTAGTTGTCGTTCTGTCGATCATATAAGCATAATATGGCTAATAATATGAGTTAGATTGACAATAATAAGAGTCATAAGGATAGTAATTATCGTTCTACCGATCATATAAGCATAATATGGTTACTAATATGAGTTAGATTGATAATAATAAGAGTAATGAGTATAGTAATTGTCGTTCTATCGATCATATAAGCATAATATGGCTAATAATATGAGTTAGGTTGATAATAATAAGAGTAATGAGTATAGTAATTGTCGTTCTATCGATCATATAAGCATAATATGGTTAATAATATGAGTCAGATTGATAATAGTGAGTGTAATAAGTACAGTAATTGTCGTTCTGTTGATCATATAAGCATAATATGGCTAATAATATGAGTTAGATGGATAATAATAAGAGTAATAAGTATAGTAATTGTCGTTCTATCGACCACATAAGCATAATATGGCTAATAATATGAGTTAGATTGATAATAATAAGAGTAATGAGTATAGTAAATGTAGTTCTGTCGATCATATAAGCATAATATGGCTAATAATATGAGTTGGATTGATAATAATAAGAGTAATACGTATAGTAATTGTCGTTCTATCGATCATATAAGCATAATATGGCTAATAATATGAGTTAGATTGATAATAATAAGAGTAATAAGTATAGTAATTGTCGTTCTATCGAACACATAAGCATAATATGGCTAATAATATGAGTTAGATTGATAATAATAAGAATAATCAGTATAGTAATTGTCGTTCTATCGATCATATCTGCATAATATGGTTAATAATATGAGTTAGATTGATAACAGGGAGTGTAATAAGAATAGTAATTGTCGTTCTGTCGATCATATAAGCATAATATGGCTAATAAGATGAGTTAGATTGATAATAATAAGAGTAATGAGTATAGTAATTGTCGTTCTATCGATCATATAAGCATAATATGGCTAATAATATGAGTTAGATTGGTAATGCTATGAGTAATAAGTATAGTAATTATCGTTCTACCGATCATATCTGCATAATATGGTTAATAATATGAGTTAGATTGATAACAGGGAGTGTAGTAAGAATAGTAATTGTCGTTCTGTCGAGTATATAAGCATAATATGGTTAATAATATGAGTTAGATAGATAATAGTGAGTGTATTAAGTATAGTAATTGTCGTTCTGTCGATCATATAAGCAAAATATGGCTAATAATATGAGTTAGATTGATAATAATAAGAATAATAAGTATAGTAATTGTCGTTCTATCGATCATATAAGCATAATTTGGCTAATAATATGAGGTAGATTGATAATAATAAGAGTAATAAGTATAGTAATTGTCGTTCTGTCGATCATATAAGCATAATATGGCTAATAATATGAGTTAGATTGATAATAATAAGAGTAATAAGTATAGTAATTGTCGTCCTATTGATCATATAAGCATAATATGGCTAATAATATGAGTTAGATTGATAATAATAAGAGTAATGAGTATAGTAATTGTCGTTCTATCGATCATATAAGCATAATATGGCTAATAATATGAGTTAGATTGGTAATGCTATGAGTAATAAGTATAGTAATTATCGTTCTGTCGATCATATAAGCATAATATGGCTAATAATATGAGTTAGATTGATAATAATAAGAATAATAAGTATAGTAATTGTCGTTCTATCGATCATATAAGCATAATATGGCTAATAATATGAGTTAGATTGATAATAATAAGAGTAGTGAGTATAGTAATTGTCGTTCTACCGATCATATAAGCATAATATGGCTAATAATATGAGTTAGATTCATAATAATAAGAGTAGTGAGTATAGTAATTGTCGTTCTGTCGATCATATAAGCATAATATGGCTAATAAGATGAGTTAGATTGATAATAACAAGAGTAATAAGCATAGTAATTGTCGTTCTATCGATCATATAAGCATAATATGGCTAATAATATGAGTTAGATTGATAATAATAAGAACAATCAGTATAGTAATTGTCGTTCTATCGATCATATCTGCATAATATGCTTAATAATATGAGTTAGATTGATAATAGTGAGTGTAATAAGTATAGTAATTGTCGTTCTGTCGATCATATAAGCATAATATGGCTAATAATATGAGTTAGATTGATAATAATAAGAATAATAAGTATAGTAATTGTCGTTCTATCGATCATATAAGCATAATTTGGCTAATAATATGAGTTAGATTGATTAGAATAAGAGTAATAAGTATAGTAATTATCGTTCTACCGATCATATAAGCATAATATGGCTAATAGTATGAGTTAGATTGATAACAGGGAGTGTAATAAGAATAGTAATTGTCGTTCTGTCGATCATATAAGCATAATATGGCTAATAAGATGAGTTAGATTGATAATAATAAGAGTAATGAGTATAGTAGTTGTCGTTCTATCGATCATATCTGCATAATATGGTTAATAATATGAGTTAGATTGATAACAGGGAGTGTAATAAGAATAGTAATTGTCGTTCTGTCGATCATATAAGCATAACATGGCTAATAATATGAGTTAGATTGATAATAATAAGAATAATAAGTATAGTAATTGTCGTCCCATCGATCATATAAGCATAATATGGCTAATAATATGAGTTAGATTGATAATAATAAGAGTAGTGAGTATAGTAATTGTCGTTCTGTCGATCATATAAGCATAATATGGCTAATAATATGAGTTAGATTGATAATAATAAGAGTAATAAGTATAGTAATTGTCGTCCTATTGATCATATAAGCATAATATGGCTAATAATATGAGTTAGATTGATAATAATAAGAGTAATGAGTATAGTAATTGTCGTTCTATCGATCATATAAGCATAATATGGCTAATAATATGAGTTAGATTGGTAATGCTATGAGTAATAAGTATAGTAATTATCGTTCTGTCGATCATATAAGCATAATATGGCTAATAATATGAGTTAGATTGATAATAATAAGAATAATAAGTATAGTAATTGTCGTTCTATCGATCATATAAGCATAATATGGCTAATAATATGAGTTAGATTGATAATAATAAGAGTAGTGAGTATAGTAATTGTCGTTCTACCGATCATATAAGCATAATATGGCTAATAATATGAGTTAGATTCATAATAATAAGAGTAGTGAGTATAGTAATTGTCGTTCTGTCGATCATATAAGCATAATATGGCTAATAATATGAGTTAGATTGATAATAATAAGAGTAATAAGTATAGTAATTGTCGTCCTATCGATCATATAAGCATAATATGGCTAATAATATGAGTTAGATTGATAATAATAAGAGTAATGAGTATAGTAATTGTCGTTCTATCGATCATATAAGCATAATATGGCTAATAATATGAGTTATATTGGTAATGTTATGAGTAATAAGAATAGTAATTATCGTTCTACCGATCATATAAGCATAATATGGTTAATAATATGAGTTAGATTGATAACAGGGAGTGAAATAAGAATAGTAATTGTCGTTCTGTCGATTATATAAGCATAATATGGCTAATAATATGAGTTAGATAGATAATAAAAAGAGTAATGAGTATAGTAATTGTCGTTCTATCGATCATATCTGCATAATATGGTTAATAATATGAGTTAGATTGATAGTAGTGAGTGTAATAAATATAGTAATTGTCGTTCTGTCGATCATATAAGCATAATATGGCTAATAATATGAGTTAGATTGATAATAATAAGAGTAATAAGTATAGTAATTGGTGTTCTATCGATCATATAAGCATAATATGGCTAATAATATGAGTTAGATTGATAATAATAAGAATAATCAGTATAGTAATTGTCGTTCTATCGATCATATCTGCATAATATGGTTAATAATATGAGTTAGATTGATAATAGTGAGTGTAATAAGTATAGTAATTGTCGTTCTGTCGATCATATAAGCATAATATGGCTAATAATATGAGTTAGATTGATGATAATAAGAGTAATAAGTATAGTAATTGTCGTTCTATCGACCACATAGGCATAATATGGCTAATAATCTGAGTTAGATTGATAATAATAAGTGTAATAAGTATAGTAAATGTCGTTCTATCGATCATATAAGCATAATATGGCTAATAATATGAGTGAGATTGATAATAATAAGAGTAATAAGTATAGTAATTGTCGTTCTATCGATCATATAAGCATAATATGGCTAATAATATGAGTTAGATTGATAATAATAAGAGTAATAAGTATAGTAATTGTCGTTCTATCGATCATATAAGCATAATATGGCTAATAATATGAGTTAGATTGATAACAGGGAGTGTAATAAGAATAGTAATTGTCGTTCTGTCGATCATATAAGCATAATATGGCTAATAAGATGAGTTAGATTGATAATAATAAGAGTAAGGAGTATAGTAATTGTCGTTCTATCGACCATATCTGCATAATATGGTTAATAATATGAGTTAGATTGATAATAGTGAGTGTAATAAGTATAGTAGTTGTCGTTCTACCGACCATATAAGCATAATATGGTTAATAATATGAGTTAGATTGATAACAGGGAGTGTAATAAGAATAGTAATTGTCGTTCTGTCGATCATATAAGCATAATATGGCTAATAATATGAGTTAGATTGATAATAATAAGAATAATAAGTATAGTAATTTTCGTCCCATCGATCATATAAGCATAATATGGCTAATAATATGAGTTAGATTGATGATAATAAGAATGATCAGTATAGTAATTGTCGTTCTATCGATCATATCTGCATAATATGGTTAATAATATGAGTCAGATTGATAATAGTGAGTGTAATAAGTACAGTAATTGTCGTTCTGTCGATCATATAAGCATAATATGGCTAATAATATGAGTTAGATGGATAATAATAAGAGTAATAAGTATAGTAATTGTCGTTCTATCGACCACATAAGCATAATATGGCTAATAATATGAGTTAGATTGATAATAATAAGAGTAATGAGTATAGTAAATGTAGTTCTGTCGATCATATAAGCATAATATGGCTAATAATATGAGTTGGATTGATAATAATAAGAGTAATACGTATAGTAATTGTCGTTCTATCGATCATATAAGCATAATATGGCTAATAATATGAGTTAATTGATAATGATAAGACTAATAAGTATAGTAATTGTCGTTCTATCGATCATATAAGCATAATATGGCTAATAATATGAGTTAGATTGATAATAATAAGAGTAATAAGTATAGTAATTATCGTTCTACCGATCATATAAGCATAATATGGTTAATAATATGAGTTAGATTGATAACAGGGAGTGTAATAAGAATAGTAATTGTCGTTCTGTCGATAATATAAGCATAATATGGCTAATAATATGAGTTAGATTGATAATAATGACAGTAATGAGTATAGTAATTGTCGTTCTATCGATCATTTAAGCATAATACGGCTAATAATATGAGTTGGGTTGATAAAAATAAGAATAATAAGTATAGTAATTATCGTTCCTTCGATCACATAAGCATAACATGGCTAATAATATGAGGTGATTGATAATAATAAGACTAATAAGTATAGTAGTTGTCGTTCTATCGATCATATAAGCATAATATGGCTAATAATATGAGTTAGATTGATAACAATAAGAGTAGTGAGTATAGTAATTGTCGTCCTATCGATCATATAAGCATAATATGGCTAATAATATGAGTTAGATTGATAATAATAAGAGTAATAAGAATAGTAATTGTCGTTCTACCGATCATATAAGCATAATATGGTTACTAATATGAGTTAGATTGATAATAATAAGAATAATGAGTATAGTAATTGTCGTTCTATCGATCATATAAGCATAATATGGCTAATAATATGAGTTAGGTTGATAATAATAAGAGTAATGAGTATAGTAATTGTCGTTCTATCGATCATATAAGCATATTATTGCTAATAATATGAGTTAGATTGATAATAATAAGAGTAGTGAGTATAGTAATTGTCGTTCTATCGATCATATTATCATAATATGGCTAATAATATGAGATGGATTGATAATTATAAGAGTAATAAGTATAGTAATTGTTGTTCTATCGATCATATAAGCATATTATGGCTAATAATATGAGTTAGATTGATAATAATAAGAGTAGTGAGTATAGTAATTGTCGTTCTATCGATCATTTAAGCAGAATATGACTAATAATATGAGTTAGATTGACAATAATAAGAGTAATAAGTATAGTAATTATCGTTCTACCGATCATATAAGCATAATATGGTTAATAATATGAGTTAGATTGATAATAATAAGAGTAATGAGTATAGTAATTGTCGTTCTATCGATCATATAAGCATAATATGGGTAATAATATGAGTTAGATTGATAATAATAAAAGTAATAAGTATACTAATTATCGTTCTACCGATCATATAAGCATAATATGGTTAATAATATGAGTTAGATTGATAACAGGGAGTGTAATAAGAATAGTAATTGTCGTTTTGTCCATCATATAAGCATAATATGGCTAATAATATGAGTTAATTGATAATGATAAGACTAATAAGTATAGTAATTGTCGTTCTATCGATCATATAAGCATAATATGGCTAATAATATGCGTTAGATTGATAATAATAAGAGTAATAAGTATAGTAATTATCGTTCTACCGATCATATAAGCATAATATGGTTAATAATATGAGTTAGATTGATAACAGGGAGTGTAATAAGAATAGTAATTGTCGTTCTGTTCATCATATAAGCATAATATGGCTAATAATATGAGTTAGATTGACAATAATAAGAGTCATAAGGATAGTAATTATCGTTCTACCGATCATATAAGCATAATATGGTTACTAATATGAGTTAGATTGATAATAATAAGAATAATGAGTATAGTAATTGTCGTTCTATCGATCATATAAGCATAATATGGCTAATAATATGAGTTAGGTTGATAATAATAAGAGTAATGAGTATAGTAATTGTCGTTCTATCGATCATATAAGCATAATATGGCTAATAATATGAGTTAGATTGATAATAATAAGAGTAATAGGTATAGTAATTATCGTTCTACCGATCATATAAGCATAATATGGCTAATAATATGAGTTAGATTGATAATAATAAGAGTAATAAGTATAGTAATTGTCGTTCTATCGATCATATTTGCATAATATGGTTAATAATATGAGTTAGATTGATAATAATAAGAGTAATAGGTATAGTAATTGACGTCCTATCGATCATATAAGCATAATATGGCGAATAAAATTAGTTAGATTGATAATAATAAGAGTAATAAGTATAGTAATTGTCGTTCTATCGATCATATAAGCATAATATGGTTAATAATATGAGTTAGATTGATAATAATAAGAGTAACAAGTATAGTAATTGTCGTCCTATCGATCATATAAGCATAATATGGCTAATAATATGAGTTAGATTGATAATAATAAGAGTAATAAGTATAGTCATTGTCGTCCTATCGATCACATAAGCATAATATGGCTAATAATATGAGTTAATTGATAATGATAAGACTAATAAGTATAGTAATTGTCGTTCTATCGACCATATAAGCATAATATGGTTAATAATATGAGTTAGATTGATAACAAGGAGTGGAGTAAGAATAGTAGTTGTCGTTCTGTCGATCATATAAGCATAATATGGCTAATAATATGAGTTAGATTGATAATAATAAGAGTAATAAGTATAGTAAATGTCGTCCTATCGATCATATAAGCATAATATGGCTAATAATATGAGTTAGATTGATAACAATAAGAGTAGTGAGTAGAGTAATTGTCGTCCTATCGATCATATAAGCATAATATGGCTTATAATATGAGTTAGATTGATAATAATAAGAGTAATAAGTATAGTAATTGTCGTCCTATCGATCATATAAGCATAATATGGCTAATAATATGAGTTAGATTGACAATAATAAGAGTAATGAGTATAGTAATTGTCGTTCTATCGATCATATAAGCATAATATGGCTAATAATATGCGTTAGATTGATAACAAGGAGTGTAGTAAGAATAGTAGTTGTCGTTCTGTCGATCATATAAGCATAATATGGCCAATAATATGAGTTAGATTGATAACAATAACAGTAGTGAGTGGAGTAATTGTCGTCCTATCGATCATATAAGCATAATATGGCTTATAATATGAGTTAGATTGATAATATTAAGAGTAATAAGTATAGTAATTGTCGTCCTATCGATCATATAAGCATAATATGGCTAATAATATGAGTTAGATTGATAATAATAAGAGAAATAAGTATAGTAATTGTCGTCCTATCGATCACATAAGCATAATATGGCTAATAATATGAGTTAATTGATAATGATAAAACTAATAAGTATAGTAATTGTCGTTCTATCGATCATATAAGCATAATATGGTTAATAATATGAGTTAGATTGATAACAGGGAGTGTAGTAAGAATAGTAGTTGTCGTTCTGTCGATCATATAAGCATAATATGGCTAATAATATGAGTTAGATTGATAATAATAAGAGTAATAAGTATAGTAAATGTCGTCCTATCGATCATATAAGTATAATATGGCTAATAATATGAGTTAGATTGATAACAATAAGAGTAGTGAGTAGAGTAATTGTCGTCGTATCGATCATATAAGCATAATATGGCTTATAATATGAGTTAGATTGATAATAATAAGAGTAATAAGTATAGTAATTGTCGTCCTATCGATCATATAAGCATAATATGGCTAATAATATGAGTTAGATTGACAATAATAAGAGTAATGAGTATAGTAATTGTCGTTCTATCGATCATATAAGCATAATATGGCTAATAATATGCGTTAGATTGATAATAATAAGAGTAATAAGTATAGTAATTATCGTTCTACCGATCATATAAGCATAATATGGTTAATAATATGAGTTAGATTGATAACAGGGAGTGTAATAAGAATAGTAATTGTCGTTCTGTCCATCATATAAGCATAATATGGCTAATAATATGAGTTAGATTGATAATAATAAGAGTAATAAGTATAGTAATTGTCGTCCTATCGATCATATAAGAATAATATGGCTAATAGTATGAGTTAGATTGATAATAATAAGAGTAGTGAGTATAGTAATTGTCGTTCTATCCATCATATAAGCATAATATGGCTAATAATATGAGTTAGATTGATAATAATAAGAGTAATAAGTATAGTAATTGTCGTTCTATCGATCATTTAAGCATAATATGGCTAATAATATGAGTTAGGTTGATAAAAATAAGAATAATAAGTATAGTAATTATCGTTCCTTCGATCACATAAGCATAACATGGCTAATAATATGATGTGATTGATAATAATAAGACTAATAAGTATAGTAGTTGTCGTTCTATCGATCATATAAGCATAATATGGTTAATAATATGAGTTAGATTGATAACAGGGAGTGTAATAAGAATAGTAATTGTCGTTCTGTCGATCATATAAGCATAATATGGCTAATAATATGAGTTAGATTGACAATAATAAGAGTAATAAGTATAGTAATTGTCGTCCTATCGATCATATAAGCATAATATGGCTAATAATATGAGTTAGATTGATAATAATAAGAGTAGTGAGTATAGTAATTGCCGTCCTATCGATCATATAAGCATAATATGGCTAATAATATGAGTTAGATTGATAATAATAAGAGTAACAAGTATAGTAATTGTCGTCCTATCGGTCATATAAGCATAATATGGCTAATAATATGAGTTAGATTGATAATAATAAGAGTCATGAGTATAGTAATTGTCGTTCTATCGATCATATTTGCATAATATGGTTAATAATATGAGTTAGATTGATATTAATAAGAGTAATAAGTATAGTAATTTTCGTCCTATCGATCATATAAGCATAATATGGCTAGTAATATGAGTTAGATTGATAACAATAAGAGTAGTGAGTATAGTAATTGTCGTCCTATCGATCATATAAGCATAATATGGCTAATAATATGAGTTAGATTGATAATAATAAGAGTAATAAGTATAGTAATTGTCGTCCTATCGATCACATAAGCATAATATGGCTAATAGTATGAGTTAGATTGATAATAATAAGAGTAGTGAGTATAGTAATTGTCGTTCTATCGATCATATAAGCATAATATGGCTAATAATATGAGTTAGATTGATAATAATAAGAGTAATAAGTATAGTAATTGTCGTCCTATCGATCACATAAGCATAATATGGCTAATAATATGAGTTAATTGATAATGATAAGACTAATAAGTATAGTAATTGTCGTTCTATCGATCATATAAGCATAATATGGTTAATAATATGAGTTAGATTGATAACAGGGAGTGTAGTAAGAATAGTAGTTGTCGTTCTGTCGATCATATAAGCATAATATGGCTAATAATATGAGTTAGATTGACAATAATAAGAGTCATAAGGATAGTAATTATCGTTCTACCGATCATATAAGCATAATATGGTTACTAATATGAGTTAGATTGATAATAATAAGAGTAATGAGTATAGTAATTGTCGTTCTACCGATCATATAAGCATAATATGGCTAATAATATGAGTTAGGTTGATAATAATAAGAGTTATGAGTATAGTAATTGTCGTTCTATCGATCATATAAGCATAATATGGTTAATAATATGAGTCAGATTGATAATAGTGAGTGTAATAAGTACAGTAATTGTCGTTCTGTGGATCATATAAGCATAATATGGCTAATAATATGAGTTAGATGGATAATAATAAGAGTAATAAGTATAGTAATTGTCGTTCTATCGACCACATAAGCATAATATGGCTAATAATATGAGTTAGATTGATAATAATAAGAGTAATGAGTATAGTAAATGTAGTTCTGTCGATCATATAAGCATAATATGGCTAATAATATGAGTTGGATTGATAATAATAAGAGTAATACGTATAGTAATTGTCGTTCTATCGATCATATAAGCATAATATGGCTAATAATATGAGTTAGATTGATAATAATAAGAGTAATAAGTATAGTAATTGTCGTTCTATCGAACACATAAGCATAATATGGCTAATAATATGAGTTAGATTGATAATAATAAGAATAATCAGTATAGTAATTGTCGTTCTATCGATCATATCTGCATAATATGGTTAATAATATGAGTTAGATTGATAACAGGGAGTGTAATAAGAATAGTAATTGTCGTTCTGTCGATCATATAAGCATAATATGGCTAATAAGATGAGTTAGATTGATAATAATAAGAGTAATGAGTATAGTAATTGTCGTTCTATCGATCATATAAGCATAATATGGCTAATAATATGAGTTAGATTGGTAATGCTATGAGTAATAAGTATAGTAATTATCGTTCTACCGATCATATCTGCATAATATGGTTAATAATATGAGTTAGATTGATAACAGGGAGTGTAGTAAGAATAGTAATTGTCGTTCTGTCGAGTATATAAGCATAATATGGTTAATAATATGAGTTAGATAGATAATAGTGAGTGTATTAAGTATAGTAATTGTCGTTCTGTCGATCATATAAGCAAAATATGGCTAATAATATGAGTTAGATTGATAATAATAAGAATAATAAGTATAGTAATTGTCGTTCTATCGATCATATAAGCATAATTTGGCTAATAATATGAGGTAGATTGATAATAATAAGAGTAATAAGTATAGTAATTGTCGTTCTGTCGATCATATAAGCATAATATGGCTAATAAGATGAGTTAGATTGATAATAACAAGAGTAATAAGTATAGTAATTGTCGTTCTATCGATCATATAAGCATAATATGGCTAATAATATGAGTTAGATTGATAATAATAAGAACAATCAGTATAGTAATTGTCGTTCTATCGATCATATCTGCATAATATGCTTAATAATATGAGTTAGATTGATAATAGTGAGTGTAATAAGTATAGTAATTGTCGTTCTGTCGATCATATAAGCATAATATGGCTAATAATATGAGTTAGATTGATAATAATAAGAATAATAAGTATAGTAATTGTCGTTCTATCGATCATATAAGCATAATTTGGCTAATAATATGAGTTAGATTGATTAGAATAAGAGTAATAAGTATAGTAATTATCGTTCTACCGATCATATAAGCATAATATGGCTAATAGTATGAGTTAGATTGATAACAGGGAGTGTAATAAGAATAGTAATTGTCGTTCTGTCGATCATATAAGCATAATATGGCTAATAAGATGAGTTAGATTGATAATAATAAGAGTAATGAGTATAGTAGTTGTCGTTCTATCGATCATATCTGCATAATATGGTTAATAATATGAGTTAGATTGATAACAGGGAGTGTAATAAGAATAGTAATTGTCGTTCTGTCGATCATATAAGCATAACATGGCTAATAATATGAGTTAGATTGATAATAATAAGAATAATAAGTATAGTAATTGTCGTCCCATCGATCATATAAGCATAATATGGCTAATAATATGAGTTAGATTGATAATAATAAGAGTAGTGAGTATAGTAATTGTCGTTCTGTCGATCATATAAGCATAATATGGCTAATAATATGAGTTAGATTGATAATAATAAGAGTAATAAGTATAGTAATTGTCGTCCTATTGATCATATAAGCATAATATGGCTAATAATATGAGTTAGATTGATAATAATAAGAGTAATGAGTATAGTAATTGTCGTTCTATCGATCATATAAGCATAATATGGCTAATAATATGAGTTAGATTGGTAATGCTATGAGTAATAAGTATAGTAATTATCGTTCTGTCGATCATATAAGCATAATATGGCTAATAATATGAGTTAGATTGATAATAATAAGAATAATAAGTATAGTAATTGTCGTTCTATCGATCATATAAGCATAATATGGCTAATAATATGAGTTAGATTGATAATAATAAGAGTAGTGAGTATAGTAATTGTCGTTCTACCGATCATATAAGCATAATATGGCTAATAATATGAGTTAGATTCATAATAATAAGAGTAGTGAGTATAGTAATTGTCGTTCTGTCGATCATATAAGCATAATATGGCTAATAATATGAGTTAGATTGATAATAATAAGAGTAATAAGTATAGTAATTGTCGTCCTATCGATCATATAAGCATAATATGGCTAATAATATGAGTTAGATTGATAATAATAAGAGTAATGAGTATAGTAATTGTCGTTCTATCGATCATATAAGCATAATATGGCTAATAATATGAGTTATATTGGTAATGTTATGAGTAATAAGAATAGTAATTATCGTTCTACCGATCATATAAGCATAATATGGTAAATAATATGAGTTAGATTGATAACAGGGAGTGTAATAAGAATAGTAATTGTCGTTCTGTCGATCATATAAGCATAATATGGCTAATAATATGAGTTAGATTGACAATAATAAGAGTAATAAGTATAGTAATTGTCGTCCTATCGATCATATAAGCATAATATGGCTAATAATATGAGTTAGATTGATAATAATAAGAGTAGTGAGTATAGTAATTGCCGTCCTATCGATCATATAAGCATAATATGGCTAATAATATGAGTTAGATTGATAATAATAAGAGTAACAAGTATAGTAATTGTCGTCCTATCGGTCATATAAGCATAATATGGCTAATAATATGAGTTAGATTGATAATAATAAGAGTCATGAGTATAGTAATTGTCGTTCTATCGATCATATTTGCATAATATGGTTAATAATATGAGTTAGATTGATATTAATAAGAGTAATAAGTATAGTAATTTTCGTCCTATCGATCATATAAGCATAATATGGCTAGTAATATGAGTTAGATTGATAACAATAAGAGTAGTGAGTATAGTAATTGTCGTCCTATCGATCATATAAGCATAATATGGCTAATAATATGAGTTAGATTGATAATAATAAGAGTAATAAGTATAGTAATTGTCGTCCTATCGATCACATAAGCATAATATGGCTAATAGTATGAGTTAGATTGATAATAATAAGAGTAGTGAGTATAGTAATTGTCGTTCTATCGATCATATAAGCATAATATGGCTAATAATATGAGTTAGATTGATAATAATAAGAGTAATAAGTATAGTAATTGTCGTCCTATCGATCACATAAGCATAATATGGCTAATAATATGAGTTAATTGATAATGATAAGACTAATAAGTATAGTAATTGTCGTTCTATCGATCATATAAGCATAATATGGTTAATAATATGAGTTAGATTGATAACAGGGAGTGTAGTAAGAATAGTAGTTGTCGTTCTGTCGATCATATAAGCATAATATGGCTAATAATATGAGTTAGATTGACAATAATAAGAGTCATAAGGATAGTAATTATCGTTCTACCGATCATATAAGCATAATATGGTTACTAATATGAGTTAGATTGATAATAATAAGAGTAATGAGTATAGTAATTGTCGTTCTACCGATCATATAAGCATAATATGGCTAATAATATGAGTTAGGTTGATAATAATAAGAGTTATGAGTATAGTAATTGTCGTTCTATCGATCATATAAGCATAATATGGTTAATAATATGAGTCAGATTGATAATAGTGAGTGTAATAAGTACAGTAATTGTCGTTCTGTGGATCATATAAGCATAATATGGCTAATAATATGAGTTAGATGGATAATAATAAGAGTAATAAGTATAGTAATTGTCGTTCTATCGACCACATAAGCATAATATGGCTAATAATATGAGTTAGATTGATAATAATAAGAGTAATGAGTATAGTAAATGTAGTTCTGTCGATCATATAAGCATAATATGGCTAATAATATGAGTTGGATTGATAATAATAAGAGTAATACGTATAGTAATTGTCGTTCTATCGATCATATAAGCATAATATGGCTAATAATATGAGTTAGATTGATAATAATAAGAGTAATAAGTATAGTAATTGTCGTTCTATCGAACACATAAGCATAATATGGCTAATAATATGAGTTAGATTGATAATAATAAGAATAATCAGTATAGTAATTGTCGTTCTATCGATCATATCTGCATAATATGGTTAATAATATGAGTTAGATTGATAACAGGGAGTGTAATAAGAATAGTAATTGTCGTTCTGTCGATCATATAAGCATAATATGGCTAATAAGATGAGTTAGATTGATAATAATAAGAGTAATGAGTATAGTAATTGTCGTTCTATCGATCATATAAGCATAATATGGCTAATAATATGAGTTAGATTGGTAATGCTATGAGTAATAAGTATAGTAATTATCGTTCTACCGATCATATCTGCATAATATGGTTAATAATATGAGTTAGATTGATAACAGGGAGTGTAGTAAGAATAGTAATTGTCGTTCTGTCGAGTATATAAGCATAATATGGTTAATAATATGAGTTAGATAGATAATAGTGAGTGTATTAAGTATAGTAATTGTCGTTCTGTCGATCATATAAGCAAAATATGGCTAATAATATGAGTTAGATTGATAATAATAAGAATAATAAGTATAGTAATTGTCGTTCTATCGATCATATAAGCATAATTTGGCTAATAATATGAGGTAGATTGATAATAATAAGAGTAATAAGTATAGTAATTGTCGTTCTGTCGATCATATAAGCATAATATGGCTAATAAGATGAGTTAGATTGATAATAACAAGAGTAATAAGTATAGTAATTGTCGTTCTATCGATCATATAAGCATAATATGGCTAATAATATGAGTTAGATTGATAATAATAAGAACAATCAGTATAGTAATTGTCGTTCTATCGATCATATCTGCATAATATGCTTAATAATATGAGTTAGATTGATAATAGTGAGTGTAATAAGTATAGTAATTGTCGTTCTGTCGATCATATAAGCATAATATGGCTAATAATATGAGTTAGATTGATAATAATAAGAATAATAAGTATAGTAATTGTCGTTCTATCGATCATATAAGCATAATTTGGCTAATAATATGAGTTAGATTGATTAGAATAAGAGTAATAAGTATAGTAATTATCGTTCTACCGATCATATAAGCATAATATGGCTAATAGTATGAGTTAGATTGATAACAGGGAGTGTAATAAGAATAGTAATTGTCGTTCTGTCGATCATATAAGCATAATATGGCTAATAAGATGAGTTAGATTGATAATAATAAGAGTAATGAGTATAGTAGTTGTCGTTCTATCGATCATATCTGCATAATATGGTTAATAATATGAGTTAGATTGATAACAGGGAGTGTAATAAGAATAGTAATTGTCGTTCTGTCGATCATATAAGCATAACATGGCTAATAATATGAGTTAGATTGATAATAATAAGAATAATAAGTATAGTAATTGTCGTCCCATCGATCATATAAGCATAATATGGCTAATAATATGAGTTAGATTGATAATAATAAGAGTAGTGAGTATAGTAATTGTCGTTCTGTCGATCATATAAGCATAATATGGCTAATAATATGAGTTAGATTGATAATAATAAGAGTAATAAGTATAGTAATTGTCGTCCTATTGATCATATAAGCATAATATGGCTAATAATATGAGTTAGATTGATAATAATAAGAGTAATGAGTATAGTAATTGTCGTTCTATCGATCATATAAGCATAATATGGCTAATAATATGAGTTAGATTGGTAATGCTATGAGTAATAAGTATAGTAATTATCGTTCTGTCGATCATATAAGCATAATATGGCTAATAATATGAGTTAGATTGATAATAATAAGAATAATAAGTATAGTAATTGTCGTTCTATCGATCATATAAGCATAATATGGCTAATAATATGAGTTAGATTGATAATAATAAGAGTAGTGAGTATAGTAATTGTCGTTCTACCGATCATATAAGCATAATATGGCTAATAATATGAGTTAGATTCATAATAATAAGAGTAGTGAGTATAGTAATTGTCGTTCTGTCGATCATATAAGCATAATATGGCTAATAATATGAGTTAGATTGATAATAATAAGAGTAATAAGTATAGTAATTGTCGTCCTATCGATCATATAAGCATAATATGGCTAATAATATGAGTTAGATTGATAATAATAAGAGTAATGAGTATAGTAATTGTCGTTCTATCGATCATATAAGCATAATATGGCTAATAATATGAGTTATATTGGTAATGTTATGAGTAATAAGAATAGTAATTATCGTTCTACCGATCATATAAGCATAATATGGTAAATAATATGAGTTAGATTGATAACAGGGAGTGAAATAAGAATAGTAATTGTCGTTCTGTCGATTTTATAAGCATAATATGGCTAATAATATGAGTTAGATAGATAATAAAAAGAGTAATGAGTATAGTAATTGTCGTTCTATCGATCATATCTGCATAATATGGTTAATAATATGAGTTAGATTGATAGTAGTGAGTGTAATAAATATAGTAATTGTCGTTCTGTCGATCATATAAGCATAATATGGCTAATAATATGAGTTAGATTGATAATAATAAGAGTAATAAGTATAGTAATTGGTGTTCTATCGATCATATAAGCATAATATGGCTAATAATATGAGTTAGATTGATAATAATAAGAATAATCAGTATAGTAATTGTCGTTCTATCGATCATATCTGCATAATATGGTTAATAATATGAGTTAGATTGATAATAGTGAGTGTAATAAGTATAGTAATTGTCGTTCTGTCGATCATATAAGCATAATATGGCTAATAATATGAGTTAGATTGATGATAATAAGAGTAATAAGTATAGTAATTGTCGTTCTATCGACCACATAAGCATAATATGGCTAATAATCTGAGTTAGATTGATAATAATAAGTGTAATAAGTATAGTAAATGTCGTTCTATCGATCATATAAGCATAATATGGCTAATAATATGAGTGAGATTGATAATAATAAGAGTAATAAGTATAGTAATTGTCGTTCTATCGATCATATAAGCATAAGATGGCTAATAATATGAGTTAGATTGATAATAATAAGAGTAATAAGTATAGTAATTGTCGTTCTATCGATCATATAAGCATAATATGGCTAATAATATGAGTTAGATTGATAACAGGGAGTGTAATAAGAATAGTAATTGTCGTTCTGTCGATCATATAAGCATAATATGGCTAATAAGATGAGTTAGATTGATAATAATAAGAGTAAGGAGTATAGTAATTGTCGTTCTATCGACCATATCTGCATAATATGGTTAATAATATGAGTTAGATTGATAATAGTGAGTGTAATAAGTATAGTAGTTGTCGTTCTACCGACCATATAAGCATAATATGGTTAATAATATGAGTTAGATTGATAACAGGGAGTGTAATAAGAATAGTAATTGTCGTTCTGTCGATCATATAAGCATAATATGGCTAATAATATGAGTTAGATTGATAATAATAAGAATAATAAGTATAGTAATTGTCGTCCCATCGATCATATAAGCATAATATGGCTAATAATATGAGTTAGATTGATAATAATAAGAGTAATAAGTATAGTAATTGGTGTTCTATCGATCATATAAGCATAATATGGCTAATAATATGCGTTAGATTGATAATAATAAGAATGATCAGTATAGTAATTGACGTTCTATCGATCATATCTGCATAATATGGTTAATAATATGAGTCAGATTGATAATAGTGAGTGTAATAAGTACAGTAATTGTCGTTCTGTCGATCATATAAGCATAATATGGCTAATAATATGAGTTAGATGAATAATAATAAGAGTAATAAGTATAGTAATTGTCGTTCTATCGACCACATAAGCATAATATGGCTAATAATATGAGTTAGATTGATAATAATAAGAGTAATGAGTATAGTAAATGTAGTTCTGTCGATCATATAAGCATAATATGGCTAATAATATGAGTTGGATTGATAATAATAAGAGTAATACGTATAGTAATTGTCGTTCTATCGATCATATAAGCATAATATGGCTAATAATATGAGTTAGATTGATAATAATAAGAGTAATAAGTATAGTAATTGTCGTTCTATCGAACACATAAGCATAATATGGCTAATAATAAGAGTTAGATTGATAATAATAAGAATAATCAGTATAGTAATTGTCGTTCTATCGATCATATATGCATAATATGGTTAATAATATGAGTTAGATTGATAACAGGGAGTGTAATAAGAATAGTAATTGTCGTTCTGTCGATCATATAAGCATAATATGGCTAATAAGATGAGTTAGATTGATAATAATAAGAGTAATGAGTATAGTAATTGTCGTTCTATCGATCATATAAGCATAATATGGCTAATAATATGAGTTAGATTGGTAATGCTATGAGTAATAAGTATAGTAATTATCGTTCTACCGATCATATCTGCATAATATGGTTAATAATATGAGTTAGATTGATAACAGGGAGTGTAGTAAGAATAGTAATTGTCGTTCTGTCGAGTATATAAGCATAATATGGTTAATAATATGAGTTAGATAGATAATAGTGAGTGTAATAAGTATAGTAATTGTCGTTCTGTCGATCATATAAGCATAATATGGCTAATAATATGAGTTAGATTGATAATAATAAGAATAATAAGTATAGTAATTGTCGTTCTATCGATCATATAAGCATAATTTGGCTAATAATATGAGTTAGATTGATAATAATAAGAGTAATAAGTATAGTAATTGTCGTTCTGTCGATCATATAAGCATAATATGGCTAATAAGATGAGTTAGATTGATAATAACAAGAGTAATAAGTATAGTAATTGTCGTTCTATCGATCATATAAGCATAATATGGCTAATAATATGAGTTAGATTGATAATAATAAGAACAATCAGTATAGTAATTGTCGTTCTATCGATCATATCTGCATAATATGCTTAATAATATGAGTTAGATTGATAATAGTGAGTGTAATAAGTATAGTAATTGTCGTTCTGTCGATCATATAAGCATAATATGGCTAATAATATGAGTTAGATTGATAATAATAAGAATAATAAGTATAGTAATTGTCGTTCTATCGATCATATAAGCATAATTTGGCTAATAATATGAGTTAGATTGATTAGAATAAGAGTAATAAGTATAGTAATTATCGTTCTACCGATCACATAAGCATAATATGGCTAATAGTATGAGTTAGATTGATAACAGGGAGTGTAATAAGAATAGTAATTGTCGTTCTGTCGATCATATAAGCATAATATGGCTAATAAGATGAGTTAGATTGATAATAATAAGAGTAATGAGTATAGTAGTTGTCGTTCTATCGATCATATCTGCATAATATGGTTAATAATATGAGTTAGATTGATAATAGTGAGTGTAATAAGTATAGTAATTGTCGTTCTGTCGATCATATAAGCATAATATGGCTAATAATATGAGTTAGATTGATGATAATAAGAGTAATAAGTATAGTAATTGTCGTTCTATCGACCACATAAGCATAATATGGCTAATAATCTGAGTTAGATTGATAAAAATAAGTGTAATAAGTATAGTAAATGTCGTTCTATCGATCATATAAGCATAATATGGCTAATAATATGAGTGAGATTGATAATAGTAAGAGTAATAAGTATAGTAATTGTCGTTCTATCGATCATATAAGCATAATATGGCTAATAATATGAGTTAGATTGATAATAATAAGAGTAATAAGTATAGTAATTGTCGTTCTATCGATCATATAAGCATAATATGGCTAATAATATGAGTTAGATTGATAACAGGGAGTGTAATAAGAATAGTAATTGTCGTTCTGTCGATCATATAAGCATAATATGGCTAATAAGATGAGTTAGATTGATAATAATAAGAGTAAGGAGTATAGTAATTGTCGTTCTATCGACCATATCTGCATAATATGGTTAATAATATGAGTTAGATTGATAATAGTGAGTGTAATAAGTATAGTAATTGTCGTTCTGTCGATCATATAAGCATAATATGGCTAATAATATGAGTTAGATTGATAATAATAAGAATAATAAGTATAGTAATTGTCGTTCTATCGATCATATAAGCATAATTTGGCTAATAATATGAGTTAGATTGATTAGAATAAGAGTAATAAGTATAGTAATTATCGTTCTACCGATCATATAAGCATAATATGGCTAATAGTATGAGTTAGATTGATAACAGGGAGTGTAATAAGAATAGTAATTGTCGTTCTGTCGATCATATAAGCATAATATGGCTAATAAGATGAGTTAGATTGATAATAATAAGAGTAATGAGTATAGTAGTTGTCGTTCTATCGATCATATCTGCATAATATGGTTAATAATATGAGTTAGATTGATAACAGGGAGTGTAATAAGAATAGTAATTGTCGTTCTGTCGATCATATAAGCATAACATGGCTAATAATATGAGTTAGATTGATAATAATAAGAATAATAAGTATAGTAATTGTCGTCCCATCGATCATATAAGCATAATATGGCTAATAATATGAGTTAGATTGATAATAATAAGAGTAGTGAGTATAGTAATTGTCGTTCTGTCGATCATATAAGCATAATATGGCTAATAATATGAGTTAGATTGATAATAATAAGAGTAATAAGTATAGTAATTGTCGTCCTATTCATCATATAAGCATAATATGGCTAATAATATGAGTTAGATTGATAATAATAAGAGTAATGAGTATAGTAATTGTCGTTCTATCGATCATATAAGCATAATATGGCTAATAATATGAGTTAGATTGGTAATGCTATGAGTAATAAGTATAGTAATTATCGTTCTGTCGATCATATAAGCATAATATGGCTAATAATATGAGTTAGATTGATAATAATAAGAATAATAAGTATAGTAATTGTCGTTCTATCGATCATATAAGCATAATATGGCTAATAATATGAGTTAGATTGATAATAATAAGAGTAGTGAGTATAGTAATTGTCGTTCTACCGATCATATAAGCATAATATGGCTAATAATATGAGTTAGATTCATAATAATAAGAGTAGTGAGTATAGTAATTGTCGTTCTGTCGATCATATAAGCATAATATGGCTAATAATATGAGTTAGATTGATAATAATAAGAGTAATAAGTATAGTAATTGTCGTCCTATCGATCATATAAGCATAATATGGCTAATAATATGAGTTAGATTGATAATAATAAGAGTAATGAGTATAGTAATTGTCGTTCTATCGATCATATAAGCATAATATGGCTAATAATATGAGTTATATTGGTAATGTTATGAGTAATAAGAATAGTAATTATCGTTCTACCGATCATATAAGCATAATATGGTAAATAATATGAGTTAGATTGATAACAGGGAGTGAAATAAGAATAGTAATTGTCGTTCTGTCGATTATATAAGCATAATATGGCTAATAATATGAGTTAGATAGATAATAAAAAGAGTAATGAGTATAGTAATTGTCGTTCTATCGATCATATCTGCATAATATGGTTAATAATATGAGTTAGATTGATAGTAGTGAGTGTAATAAATATAGTAATTGTCGTTCTGTCGATCATATAAGCATAATATGGCTAATAATATGAGTTAGATTGATAATAATAAGAGTAATAAGTATAGTAATTGGTGTTCTATCGATCATATAAGCATAATATGGCTAATAATATGAGTTAGATTGATAATAATAAGAATAATCAGTATAGTAATTGTCGTTCTATCGATCATATCTGCATAATATGGTTAATAATATGAGTTAGATTGATAATAGTGAGTGTAATAAGTATAGTAATTGTCGTTCTGTCGATCATATAAGCATAATATGGCTAATAATATGAGTTAGATTGATGATAATAAGAGTAATAAGTATAGTAATTGTCGTTCTATCGACCACATAAGCATAATATGGCTAATAATCTGAGTTAGATTGATAAAAATAAGTGTAATAAGTATAGTAAATGTCGTTCTATCGATCATATAAGCATAATATGGCTAATAATATGAGTGAGATTGATAATAGTAAGAGTAATAAGTATAGTAATTGTCGTTCTATCGATCATATAAGCATAATATGGCTAATAATATGAGTTAGATTGATAATAATAAGAGTAATAAGTATAGTAATTGTCGTTCTATCGATCATATAAGCATAATATGGCTAATAATATGAGTTAGATTGATAACAGGGAGTGTAATAAGAATAGTAATTGTCGTTCTGTCGATCATATAAGCATAATATGGCTAATAAGATGAGTTAGATTGATAATAATAAGAGTAATGAGTATAGTAATTGTCGTTCTATCGATCATATAAGCATAATATGGCTAATAATATGAGTTAGATTGGTAATGCTATGAGTAATAAGTATAGTAATTATCGTTCTACCGATCATATCTGCATAATATGGTTAATAATATGAGTTAGATTGATAACAGGGAGTGTAGTAAGAATAGTAATTGTCGTTCTGTCGAGTATATAAGCATAATATGGTTAATAATATGAGTTAGATAGATAATAGTGAGTGTAATAAGTATAGTAATTGTCGTTCTGTCGATCATATAAGCATAATATGGCTAATAATATGAGTTAGATTGATAATAATAAGAATAATAAGTATAGTAATTGTCGTTCTATCGATCATATAAGCATAATTTGGCTAATAATATGAGTTAGATTGATAATAATAAGAGTAATAAGTATAGTAATTGTCGTTCTGTCGATCATATAAGCATAATATGGCTAATAAGATGAGTTAGATTGATAATAACAAGAGTAATAAGTATAGTAATTGTCGTTCTATCGATCATATAAGCATAATATGGCTAATAATATGAGTTAGATTGATAATAATAAGAACAATCAGTATAGTAATTGTCGTTCTATCGATCATATCTGCATAATATGCTTAATAATATGAGTTAGATTGATAATAGTGAGTGTAATAAGTATAGTAATTGTCGTTCTGTCGATCATATAAGCATAATATGGCTAATAATATGAGTTAGATTGATAATAATAAGAATAATAAGTATAGTAATTGTCGTTCTATCGATCATATAAGCATAATTTGGCTAATAATATGAGTTAGATTGATTAGAATAAGAGTAATAAGTATAGTAATTATCGTTCTACCGATCACATAAGCATAATATGGCTAATAGTATGAGTTAGATTGATAACAGGGAGTGTAATAAGAATAGTAATTGTCGTTCTGTCGATCATATAAGCATAATATGGCTAATAAGATGAGTTAGATTGATAATAATAAGAGTAATGAGTATAGTAGTTGTCGTTCTATCGATCATATCTGCATAATATGGTTAATAATATGAGTTAGATTGATAATAGTGAGTGTAATAAGTATAGTAATTGTCGTTCTGTCGATCATATAAGCATAATATGGCTAATAATATGAGTTAGATTGATGATAATAAGAGTAATAAGTATAGTAATTGTCGTTCTATCGACCACATAAGCATAATATGGCTAATAATCTGAGTTAGATTGATAAAAATAAGTGTAATAAGTATAGTAAATGTCGTTCTATCGATCATATAAGCATAATATGGCTAATAATATGAGTGAGATTGATAATAGTAAGAGTAATAAGTATAGTAATTGTCGTTCTATCGATCATATAAGCATAATATGGCTAATAATATGAGTTAGATTGATAATAATAAGAGTAATAAGTATAGTAATTGTCGTTCTATCGATCATATAAGCATAATATGGCTAATAATATGAGTTAGATTGATAACAGGGAGTGTAATAAGAATAGTAATTGTCGTTCTGTCGATCATATAAGCATAATATGGCTAATAAGATGAGTTAGATTGATAATAATAAGAGTAAGGAGTATAGTAATTGTCGTTCTATCGACCATATCTGCATAATATGGTTAATAATATGAGTTAGATTGATAATAGTGAGTGTAATAAGTATAGTAATTGTCGTTCTGTCGATCATATAAGCATAATATGGCTAATAATATGAGTTAGATTGATAATAATAAGAATAATAAGTATAGTAATTGTCGTTCTATCGATCATATAAGCATAATTTGGCTAATAATATGAGTTAGATTGATTAGAATAAGAGTAATAAGTATAGTAATTATCGTTCTACCGATCATATAAGCATAATATGGCTAATAGTATGAGTTAGATTGATAACAGGGAGTGTAATAAGAATAGTAATTGTCGTTCTGTCGATCATATAAGCATAATATGGCTAATAAGATGAGTTAGATTGATAATAATAAGAGTAATGAGTATAGTAGTTGTCGTTCTATCGATCATATCTGCATAATATGGTTAATAATATGAGTTAGATTGATAACAGGGAGTGTAATAAGAATAGTAATTGTCGTTCTGTCGATCATATAAGCATAACATGGCTAATAATATGAGTTAGATTGATAATAATAAGAATAATAAGTATAGTAATTGTCGTCCCATCGATCATATAAGCATAATATGGCTAATAATATGAGTTAGATTGATAATAATAAGAGTAGTGAGTATAGTAATTGTCGTTCTGTCGATCATATAAGCATAATATGGCTAATAATATGAGTTAGATTGATAATAATAAGAGTAATAAGTATAGTAATTGTCGTCCTATTGATCATATAAGCATAATATGGCTAATAATATGAGTTAGATTGATAATAATAAGAGTAATGAGTATAGTAATTGTCGTTCTATCGATCATATAAGCATAATATGGCTAATAATATGAGTTAGATTGGTAATGCTATGAGTAATAAGTATAGTAATTATCGTTCTGTCGATCATATAAGCATAATATGGCTAATAATATGAGTTAGATTGATAATAATAAGAATAATAAGTATAGTAATTGTCGTTCTATCGATCATATAAGCATAATATGGCTAATAATATGAGTTAGATTGATAATAATAAGAGTAGTGAGTATAGTAATTGTCGTTCTACCGATCATATAAGCATAATATGGCTAATAATATGAGTTAGATTCATAATAATAAGAGTAGTGAGTATAGTAATTGTCGTTCTGTCGATCATATAAGCATAATATGGCTAATAATATGAGTTAGATTGATAATAATAAGAGTAATAAGTATAGTAATTGTCGTCCTATCGATCATATAAGCATAATATGGCTAATAATATGAGTTAGATTGATAATAATAAGAGTAATGAGTATAGTAATTGTCGTTCTATCGATCATATAAGCATAATATGGCTAATAATATGAGTTATATTGGTAATGTTATGAGTAATAAGAATAGTAATTATCGTTCTACCGATCATATAAGCATAATATGGTAAATAATATGAGTTAGATTGATAACAGGGAGTGAAATAAGAATAGTAATTGTCGTTCTGTCGATTATATAAGCATAATATGGCTAATAATATGAGTTAGATAGATAATAAAAAGAGTAATGAGTATAGTAATTGTCGTTCTATCGATCATATCTGCATAATATGGTTAATAATATGAGTTAGATTGATAGTAGTGAGTGTAATAAATATAGTAATTGTCGTTCTGTCGATCATATAAGCATAATATGGCTAATAATATGAGTTAGATTGATAATAATAAGAGTAATAAGTATAGTAATTGGTGTTCTATCGATCATATAAGCATAATATGGCTAATAATATGAGTTAGATTGATAATAATAAGAATAATCAGTATAGTAATTGTCGTTCTATCGATCATATCTGCATAATATGGTTAATAATATGAGTTAGATTGATAATAGTGAGTGTAATAAGTATAGTAATTGTCGTTCTGTCGATCATATAAGCATAATATGGCTAATAATATGAGTTAGATTGATGATAATAAGAGTAATAAGTATAGTAATTGTCGTTCTATCGACCACATAAGCATAATATGGCTAATAATCTGAGTTAGATTGATAAAAATAAGTGTAATAAGTATAGTAAATGTCGTTCTATCGATCATATAAGCATAATATGGCTAATAATATGAGTGAGATTGATAATAGTAAGAGTAATAAGTATAGTAATTGTCGTTCTATCGATCATATAAGCATAATATGGCTAATAATATGAGTTAGATTGATAATAATAAGAGTAATAAGTATAGTAATTGTCGTTCTATCGATCATATAAGCATAATATGGCTAATAATATGAGTTAGATTGATAACAGGGAGTGTAATAAGAATAGTA
Organism: Megachile rotundata; assembly: GCF_050947335.1. Lineage (NCBI taxonomy): Eukaryota > Metazoa > Arthropoda > Insecta > Hymenoptera > Megachilidae > Megachile > Megachile rotundata. The sequence goes on from NW_027473871.1 coordinate 125,644, forward strand.
ATTGTCGTTCTGTCGATCATATAAGCATAATATGGCTAATAAGATGAGTTAGATTGATAATAATAAGAGTAAGGAGTATAGTAATTGTCGTTCTATCGACCATATCTGCATAATATGGTTAATAATATGAGTTAGATTGATAATAGTGAGTGTAATAAGTATAGTAATTGTCGTTCTGTCGATCATATAAGCATAATATGGCTAATAATATGAGTTAGATTGATAATAATAAGAATAATAAGTATAGTAATTGTCGTTCTATCGATCATATAAGCATAATTTGGCTAATAATATGAGTTAGATTGATTAGAATAAGAGTAATAAGTATAGTAATTATCGTTCTACCGATCATATAAGCATAATATGGCTAATAGTATGAGTTAGATTGATAACAGGGAGTGTAATAAGAATAGTAATTGTCGTTCTGTCGATCATATAAGCATAATATGGCTAATAAGATGAGTTAGATTGATAATAATAAGAGTAATGAGTATAGTAGTTGTCGTTCTATCGATCATATCTGCATAATATGGTTAATAATATGAGTTAGATTGATAACAGGGAGTGTAATAAGAATAGTAATTGTCGTTCTGTCGATCATATAAGCATAACATGGCTAATAATATGAGTTAGATTGATAATAATAAGAATAATAAGTATAGTAATTGTCGTCCCATCGATCATATAAGCATAATATGGCTAATAATATGAGTTAGATTGATAATAATAAGAGTAGTGAGTATAGTAATTGTCGTTCTGTCGATCATATAAGCATAATATGGCTAATAATATGAGTTAGATTGATAATAATAAGAGTAATAAGTATAGTAATTGTCGTCCTATTGATCATATAAGCATAATATGGCTAATAATATGAGTTAGATTGATAATAATAAGAGTAATGAGTATAGTAATTGTCGTTCTATCGATCATATAAGCATAATATGGCTAATAATATGAGTTAGATTGGTAATGCTATGAGTAATAAGTATAGTAATTATCGTTCTGTCGATCATATAAGCATAATATGGCTAATAATATGAGTTAGATTGATAATAATAAGAATAATAAGTATAGTAATTGTCGTTCTATCGATCATATAAGCATAATATGGCTAATAATATGAGTTAGATTGATAATAATAAGAGTAGTGAGTATAGTAATTGTCGTTCTACCGATCATATAAGCATAATATGGCTAATAATATGAGTTAGATTCATAATAATAAGAGTAGTGAGTATAGTAATTGTCGTTCTGTCGATCATATAAGCATAATATGGCTAATAATATGAGTTAGATTGATAATAATAAGAGTAATAAGTATAGTAATTGTCGTCCTATCGATCATATAAGCATAATATGGCTAATAATATGAGTTAGATTGATAATAATAAGAGTAATGAGTATAGTAATTGTCGTTCTATCGATCATATAAGCATAATATGGCTAATAATATGAGTTATATTGGTAATGTTATGAGTAATAAGAATAGTAATTATCGTTCTACCGATCATATAAGCATAATATGGTAAATAATATGAGTTAGATTGATAACAGGGAGTGAAATAAGAATAGTAATTGTCGTTCTGTCGATTATATAAGCATAATATGGCTAATAATATGAGTTAGATAGATAATAAAAAGAGTAATGAGTATAGTAATTGTCGTTCTATCGATCATATCTGCATAATATGGTTAATAATATGAGTTAGATTGATAGTAGTGAGTGTAATAAATATAGTAATTGTCGTTCTGTCGATCATATAAGCATAATATGGCTAATAATATGAGTTAGATTGATAATAATAAGAGTAATAAGTATAGTAATTGGTGTTCTATCGATCATATAAGCATAATATGGCTAATAATATGAGTTAGATTGATAATAATAAGAATAATCAGTATAGTAATTGTCGTTCTATCGATCATATCTGCATAATATGGTTAATAATATGAGTTAGATTGATAATAGTGAGTGTAATAAGTATAGTAATTGTCGTTCTGTCGATCATATAAGCATAATATGGCTAATAATATGAGTTAGATTGATGATAATAAGAGTAATAAGTATAGTAATTGTCGTTCTATCGACCACATAAGCATAATATGGCTAATAATCTGAGTTAGATTGATAATAATAAGTGTAATAAGTATAGTAAATGTCGTTCTATCGATCATATAAGCATAATATGGCTAATAATATGAGTGAGATTGATAATAATAAGAGTAATAAGTATAGTAATTGTCGTTCTATCGATCATATAAGCATAATATGGCTAATAATATGAGTTAGATTGATAATAATAAGAGTAATAAGTATAGTAATTGTCGTTCTATCGATCATATAAGCATAATATGGCTAATAATATGAGTTAGATTGATAACAGGGAGTGTAATAAGAATAGTAATTGTCGTTCTGTCGATCATATAAGCATAATATGGCTAATAAGATGAGTTAGATTGATAATAATAAGAGTAAGGAGTATAGTAATTGTCGTTCTATCGACCATATCTGCATAATATGGTTAATAATATGAGTTAGATTGATAATAGTGAGTGTAATAAGTATAGTAGTTGTCGTTCTACCGACCATATAAGCATAATATGGTTAATAATATGAGTTAGATTGATAACAGGGAGTGTAATAAGAATAGTAATTGTCGTTCTGTCGATCATATAAGCATAATATGGCTAATAATATGAGTTAGATTGATAATAATAAGAATAATAAGTATAGTAATTGTCGTCCCATCGATCATATAAGCATAATATGGCTAATAATATGAGTTAGATTGATAATAATAAGAGTAATAAGTATAGTAATTGGTGTTCTATCGATCATATAAGCATAATATGGCTAATAATATGCGTTAGATTGATAATAATAAGAATGATCAGTATAGTAATTGACGTTCTATCGATCATATCTGCATAATATGGTTAATAATATGAGTCAGATTGATAATAGTGAGTGTAATAAGTACAGTAATTGTCGTTCTGTCGATCATATAAGCATAATATGGCTAATAATATGAGTTAGATGAATAATAATAAGAGTAATAAGTATAGTAATTGTCGTTCTATCGACCACATAAGCATAATATGGCTAATAATATGAGTTAGATTGATAATAATAAGAGTAATGAGTATAGTAAATGTAGTTCTGTCGATCATATAAGCATAATATGGCTAATAATATGAGTTGGATTGATAATAATAAGAGTAATACGTATAGTAATTGTCGTTCTATCGATCATATAAGCATAATATGGCTAATAATATGAGTTAGATTGATAATAATAAGAGTA